>NW_009719209.1:0-41424 GCF_000703405.1 Apaloderma vittatum | reverse complement strand
CCATAATGCTGCTGCCTCCTTTGAGAACGCAAGAGAAAAGTCAACGCAGAAAGAAACGTGCCTCGCCAATACCACCTAAGGAGACTTTCCACTGTGCCTTGTGCAACCAGACTTACCTATCCTGCATCGGCCTTTTTAGCCATCAACACGCTTGTAGCAAGTGTGAGTAGAGCCCTTCCCATATCTTTGTTCGCGAAGCCTAACCATGCTGTTGCTGCTGCTGCTGCTGCTGATGATGATGATGGTGATGATGATATGGAAAGCAAGTAAGGGGATCATTTGTGCATTCAATCTTATTACTGGGGTTGTGCTCATGAATTCAGAGGTACACCAGATATATTTTCACAAGTCTGACTTGAGGTTCAAGCAGAGGCTTATGCAAGCAACACACATGCACAGACTTAGAGTCTGTGTTGCTGCAGACTGGGGATGCTGAAAGAAATGGGATTGCAATGAACACAAATCCTGAAACTGTCAAGCTGATTGGAAACATCTGAAGCCAGTCTTGCCTTTTCCAGAGACCTTAGCTAATCCTTATCCTAAGCCAATGACTAACCTGTTTAAGCAGCAGACACTCATTTGGGAGTTCCTGAGGTTGGCAGTACTGACAGTTGCTGTTGTCATTGCTTTTTCTTCTGCGATATCCTGAAGCAGTCATTGCACTGGGTTCTGCCTACAGCCTCTGAATGTCCAGTCTTGATTACTCTCATTGTCTTCTCCAAGCTAGAGCAGGTTTCAGCTAGGAGCTAGGTATTTACAATCACAGAGTTTTCTGAAAGCTTAAACAAGGAATTATTCACAATCCAGATTGTACAGGATACATGGACAAGGTTAATGTAACTTTTCCTAATATTTAAATTTAAGCTATTGAAGTTCCATTAAAGAACAACATAAGAAGCAGAAAATACATCTAGAAAACAAAAACATTACTTCTGTTTTCCCTGTATAGCTTTTTAACAATGGAATTGGTAATCTTGTCTCTAATCTGTCAGCCACTAAATGGGCACTGGATTTATCCATTTAGTACAGCAAGCCAATAAAACTTCATCACCTTCCATACAGACAAACTATTGAAAGTTGAAATATTCATTAAGTGATCTCTAATGTCCCTTCCAGCCTAGGCCATTCTATGATTCTATGATCCTATCATTCTATGATCAAGGCATACTTCAGATTGGAGGCTGTTCACTCTGGTCTCCACCTTATGTCCTCTTCTCTTCCTGTATGTCAACCTCTGAAAGGACTCTCCTGCCTTGGCCTACAGCATCCACTTGAGCTTTGTGGCAGCAGGAAGTTTCAATAACCTTGTAACCTTGAACAGCCGGAATTTGGGGAAAAGCCTGGGGTAAGGGACATGTGAACTGGTCTCTGAGGACACCAATAGGTTTCACTGGTCTTCCAACATAGCATGATCAATGTTGTACCTTGGTGTGAAAAACTACCTTCACAAATTGCACTACGATCTGGAACTGATTATAATCTGCCTTTCCGTTCCCAAGACTCTTGGATGTCGTCAGTGCCTCCTCTGCCAAACTTTAGGCCACACAGCTCCTTTATCTCCTTGACCTACCAATTAGGATCATGATCACTCATTTCACTCATGTCCACACGATGAGGGTGCCTAGCACAGATGCTGGAGCTTTTCCTGGTACATCTCCCTCATTCTTGCTGCTTACACCCTCCACAGTTCTGTGGAAATGAGTCAGGTACCAATGACAAAGTTATTGGTTACTCAGGAATTATTCAGGAGTTATTCAGGAGGCAGAAACCTGGAAGGAACTGAAGAAGAGAGGACCTGCAGAAAGGAGCCACATAACCTCATAAACTCCCAGAAACCCGCTGCTCCTGATGCACAGTTCTACCACTGTCTTGCCACAACTTGGGTTTCCCAAGCAAATGCTGGAATGGGATGAGAAATATCTATTCTTTATAAAGCTGCCTTTACTTTTCCATATTATTATTTTGATCAGCAGATCTCCACAGATGAAGACATGGTGGACAAATCTGCCTAGGCAGAAGTTACCCCTGAGACAGCTAAATCTTCACTTCTTGAGCATCAGTGACAAGCTTGTCCAGACAGTGTCCTGCCAGGACAGTGGGAAGCAATGAAATCACTGCAGCTCTTGACTTTTAATATCTACAGACTTGATGCATTTCAATCCTTTTAACAACTCAAATCCTGTGAGTGCCCTGAAAGCTATTCCTGTTACTACATACTGTAAACCACTAATGGGGCTGGCTTTGAGGGTCTTGGTGGGAGAGCTTTGACTAGGCTCCACAGACAAAACATTTTTCTTCCATGATGATAAACTGAAGGAGTCCTCAAAAAATATTCAGAAAGAGAGCTGTACTTAAATCCTCTCTAATGTTTATATACTTTTAAGAAATGGACGGAAAAAGTATGTGGCCTGGGACTGAAAAGAGACCGTTTTGCTTCCATTAGAGAAGTGAATGGAATAAATGTTAATTTTCCCTTGCTTTATTTATTTTTTTAGACATAACACCAAAAAACAGAGCTTCTGCACTGTCTTTGCTAATTGGCTCTTGTCAGAAATGCAGTTCTTCCAGAGCATGGTTGTTCTGGGGAGAACAAGGACTCAGATCATCATGTTTTCCATTCCTTCCTGCCCTCAGACTGCCTTGTGCCACCCACGGCTGATGAGTGAGGCCTCTTGAAACTGGATCTGAGAAATTTTTACTTTTGACTCAGAAACACATTTATAAAGAAAGCAAGTATACTCTTATCCATTTTCAAGCTACAGCACACCATGGAGGCTTTGTACTCCAGAAATAATAGGAAATTATGGGATTTACATAACTTCAATAGTATACATTCAGTCGTATTCAATTTTGAGCATAGCATCTTAAGTCAGCCTTCAGTTTTTTTATGTAGTATAAGACACTGCAGCAATCTTGCTTCTAGATGCTCAGATATCTGTTTCTTGTGGGACTCTGACAGGCAGATATCTTGTCCTGGTCTGTCACCACTAGTCTCTGGAAGGCAGCAATGCTGTATCTGTAGTAGATGGATGCCTCTTAGCTACATATGTTTCTTGGAAAACAGTGGTTCCTTAGGCTCAATCCAGTCATCTCGGAGTCTCCACTTTCCCTTTGGAACAAGAAATGCGTAACACTGCCTCTGCAGTACAAATAGCAAGGTCAAGAGAAAGTACTCAAGCAAGGCAGCATCAAACCCAAGGAACTGTAAAACATAATGCAGTACCATGAAATACTTCAAGACATAAACAGCTCAGGATTCAGATTTCACAAATACCTTTGTGCTAATTTTTCCTTGTGAAACTTCTAATTTACACTTGCCTGATGGTTTGTTTTGGGGTTTGTTTGTTTGGGTTTTTTTGCACAAGAAAGGAATAAAAATGTGATGGCTGCTATTCTGCTGATTTTGCTGAGTCTTAGTTACTGGTGAACCTGACACTATGAACATATCTATCAGTACAACAGACTCGGTAATACAGCTCTTCCACAATCAACTCTAAAACACAGAAAAGACAGCTAAATGGCATCATTTTCTTAATGCAATATTTTTTCAATAACTTAATCAAAGCTACTGAGAAAAAATGCTCTTCAAAAAGTCCATGTAATTACACAGCCCTGACTTTAATCTGAACCCTCATCTCAGAGCTCTTAAGAAAAATCTGGCAATGTATGTTCTCTGGTTATTTCAAGAGACTAACTCGCAACAGCAGAAGCTCCCTATTCAAAGCCTAGTATTTTCCATTTGTCAGAGGCCAGGAAAAGCCAAATGATTCTGAGCCTGTAAAAGCTGACTCAGGGTAAAAGAAGAAAAGAGAAGAAGACAGCAGCAATCTCTAAAGGGACTGCAGTCTGAAAGTGGTGAGCCTGCTCACAAGATTTATTAGCTGTTGACCTCCTTCCACCACTTAGGTTATAACGTGAAGACAGCTTGCTGGAGATGGAGAGAAGCCACTCTTCCTCCTTGACACTGACCTAGAGAATTAGGATCATGAACCAGTCACACAAGCATGCCTTATAAAACCGTTCATGGTGACTGCATTGCCACTTGCTCCCCTGCTATTGAGTACATTAAGGGCAGTTGTCAATTCCTCGAAAGTCAAAGACATTTCACATCTTGCAGCTCTCCTCAGCCTTCAGGGAATAAAAGTAAAGTGTTGGTGTGACTCCCTGGACAGTATGATGTCACCTTAAATGATTTTCTTTTTGATTTTTTTTTTTAATTGGGAAATTCAATATATTGCCATGTAATTTGGAAGTTTTTAAAATACTAAAGATGAGTACCATGACAAGCAGATCTAGGGAGGAATGAATTTTTGGATTTTCAAAAACGTCTGGCAAAAGGTACTTATACTTGGAGGTGGAAAGTGGAGCAAAGGCATCCCCACCCTGCTTTCCAGCCAGCTGGGAACAGTGCATAGACCCTTGAGCAAACAGCCTAGCACCACATCTTTTACCCTTAGAACAGAGCATAAAGAAGTTTATAAAGGTCTGTGATATACATATATATAAAAAAAAAGATTAACAAAAATCCTTTTAATTACTTAAGGCTAGTTATGAGCAAGCAACAGATTTTGTTGGCTGGTTGGTTAAATCCCCATCCCTTCTCCAACTGTTTTAGTTTAAAAAAAAAAATTCAGAAAAGCTGATGTAAAAATGGAATCAGTTAATCTGAACTGTTATGTTTCATGATCAATTCAGTCCTTAAAACATGACATTAAAATACTTGACTTTAAAATTAAAATGTCATTTTGAAATTTCCTTTGGAAAACGTCCAAATAGAAGAAGTCCTTTCAACCTTTTCTTCTTCCCTCACATTCCACCTCCTAGTACCCAAATTCACAAAAAATTATTGTCTCCTGAAACTACTGCTTTATCTGCATTTAGTCTTCACTTCCAAATCCAGTGACCTCTGATCTAGACAGAGATTTAGGATAACAAGATTTATTTTCCAGTTTCAGTTTTTGTTTCTTTCCATAGTTATTTATTCCCTGCAGTGTTATTAGAACGTCACAGTACAGTCAAAAAACATGTACTCTATTTTTTCCTTATTCTTTTTGCCTCAGTGCTGAAAAGGACATAAAGATTCTGTTTAGTTAGAATATTATAAAACACATCCCATAATAATAGTATAAAACACATCCCATAATAACGGCATTTAAATATAAACATCCAGATTTTTGGCGGCCAAAATTTACCTAGAGAATATTTCTGTATAGTTGTTGAAGTCATTGTGCATAATCGAGCTTTCCAGACAAAAGAATTTAAATAGATTTGAAGAATATGAACTCTGTCCTGTCTCAGTGAGAAGAGGTGATAATAGCTCAACAACATCTTTATCATTCAATGAAAATAAGATCATCAGATAGCTCAATCTAGCAAGAAATAGGAGAGGGGTAGGAAGTAAAGTTGCAAATAGCTCTGTATTTTCATGTATTACCCAATAAAACCACCTCTTTAATTAGAACATTAGTACTGGTCAGTTGGGCTAAGTTATTGTTGAACTATTATTGCTAAGAAAAGAAAATTCAGAAATTATAAAAATGTGTGCTCTCAGCCTTGGTACTTTGTTAAATGCAAGCAAAAGTTCAGTCATGCTTTTTATAGATAATTTTCATTTTTAGCAAGTACAGCAGGGAAGCTGAATTAGACTTCTCGTTTTTTCAAGAGGAAGAGAGAAACATCTTCCTGAGTCCATAATTTAGATGATGGCTTTAAAATGCACCATTCTTACTGAAAGAGACTGCTGGATCACATGAGCTCCCAGCAGAAGAGGCTCTTACTCTCCAAGTAGTATTCAACCACAGCTGAGGGTTTCTGTCTAGCAGAAGCACAAGGCCTGTGTGGAACCTCATTTGCTCTGTGGGTTGGCCAAGTTGCAGGGAAGTCACCTTCAATTTCCCTTCTCCTCTTGTCTCCCTTCTCCAGGGGTAAGCATACTGAGACTAATTTCCCTTTACCTTTTAAAGTGTTACTCCCCCTTCTGCCTTCCTAGCTCTTCACCTGCACCACCGTTGGGTGGGAGGTTTCCTAGGAACAGCTATCGTCACCCACGACTGTAGGAATGAGATGGCAAAGACAGTCTCTACCAGGCACCTTTCCCAGGCTTGAGAAGAGGAAGACCCTCTCCACTGTCCCCTCTTCCATGCTCTGAGCGCTGTAGTGAGGAAACTAACAGCAAAAGTAAAACATCCTCATAGAGGAATTGCACTGTTGTCAACTCTTGTGAGTTTTGTTGTGCTTTCACAACTTCAGGGTATTTCTCACAGTCCCAGTTCCTGGAATCAAGATCTTCATGGTAGATCGCACTTTTTAACTTTTGTGGTTATGGAGAAGAAAATCTTCTTGTGTGAAGTAAGGCCAAAGTAGAGAACCAGAAAGCAAAAGAAAAGAAAACCCTAAAGCATGACTATTATTATTTAATCACCATATTTCTGAGGGAGGAAAAGACTCATGTTTTTTAGGTGCTTTTGGGGATGGCAAGAGTTGAATGGGAGAAGCAGGATAACCTCAATGCTTTTTCTGAATGTTGCAGTTACTGTATAAGTGACAACTAATTAACCACTTCTGAGAGTTGCAGCAACTGTTCTAGACATGAAAGCATTGTGACTTTGAAGAAAAAGAGAGAGATCTTAAGGAATGGAATCAAGGAATGGGCAAAAATTAAGAAAGACCATGCAACTTCTTTTTTCCATAGTTTTTGTTTCAAAAAGAGAAAATTCAGGTCTGCACCTTCACTAGGTGTGCACATAGTACAATGGTTCATTAGGGACTGTGGAATGCTGTCTCCCTCGATAGTGGAGTGTTTCCCTGACAGAAACAACATTTTAACAGGCTTTTGGGTTTTGTCATTTAATACATAGGTATTTTCTACTCCTAAGATAATTTCCTGCAGGGGAAATGCTGTCATTCTCATTCGAGTAGCATTTTTTAGCAAGTTATTTTTTCCTATCAGCAATTCTGTGTTTTGGGATAGAATCAAATTGTCTATTTTAAATTCCGTCTCTGTAACACTTTCCCCAGCATTGCTTATGAGATAGCAATTTCACAGCCTATAATCTGGAAAGACTATAATAGAATCTACATAAGAGTTTGTGCTGTATTTGTATCAAATTACAGGTGATAACACTGCTTTTTGTATTCATTATGATCATCTAGTAGGATAAGACCTCCTTGCTTTCACAGGCTTGCATGATTTTAGTGTTGAAGCTGACTCTACAGTGTTGAGATATGGATACCTATAGCTATAAACACCATCTTTCTATCAGACTTTTTATACACTGTATGTCTTATCGCTACCTGTAAGTATCCTACATAACACATATACATCTGGAGGAAGACTACCATGATGGTGGCACTCCCAGAGTTTTTACCCTCTCAAACCTAATCCCTTTGTTTGCAATTAAATATGTAAGAGAAATAACCATAACACAGTTCCAGGTAGCTATGCACGGTCTCTTAAGTGCATTCCAGTGTTGTTCTCTGGAGCTGGTGTTTTATCTTTCTGGTACAAATAACCCGGTCACAACACTCTAAAGAAATTTTTGTCACATTTGTATGTGTATGTGGGCTTGCAAGCAATTCACTGTTTGTTAAAAAAAAAAAAAGTCACAGCATTTTTTTTCAATGTCACAATGAAGTATACAGGGAGAGAATGTAAAATATTACAGGCACATTTCTACTAACCAAAACTCCATTCTGAGTTCACGATTATTGTCTATACTACACAGAACCATTACGGTCCACCACCAACTTCACATATCCTGTGTCTTATTCCTCCAGTCTGCATTGGGGCTTATTTGGATATTTTACCACTAAAAAGGTATCAACACTTACTAGTAGGTGGAACCAAATTTCTATGTGGTGTAAATCAGTGTAAAGTCAATCTGGCCTTATACAAGTGACAGCTCCACTGAGGGACACTGAATGAGGGCCTTGGAGCCAGTTCCTCAATGAATAGCATAATTGATCCTTACATTGGATATAACTTTCTTTTAGAGCTTTGGCAAACCAAATGTGTCAAGTTTGCAAATGAAAAAGAAAATAAAAATAACTGCAGACCTCTTTTGCGTAAGTAGAGGAGATATTCAACAATTTAGGGTCATTACTCATTGTCATAAGGAAAAGTTTTTCAGGAAGATGTGAGAGATTACTTCAGATACTTTACACTATAGTTATATATTTTAACTGAGCTGATGAATTTCTTTTACCTAACCAGACAGCTTAGCCAGGTGACACAGTATTATAAATGGCAGCACTATAGAAGTAATTTCCTTGGCAGCTGGCCCTGAAAGATATTGTGGTAAATAGTATTTTTGCTCCTGTTTAATCTCCTTCTCAATTATATGCTGCCTAATTTAGCTCTTCACCAAGAAATAGAAAACACAGTTTTTTGCATTTAATGGAGATGCTCTTTTCTCTAAACGTGGATTCCTGCAGGCTGCACATCTTTACAAAGCGGTACCCTGGTGCTGTCCGCCCTGAAGTTGTGGTAGAGTACAAAAGCTCAGGAAATTAAATCACATACGTAGAGAAGTTAGGTGGAACTGAATCCCATCCAGAGCTTTTAGTCAAGTTGCCAACTCTTTGCCTTGGCCATTGCTGCTGAGGTTTTCAGACCAAGCTTATAATTAACTGTCAAAAACTAACCAGAATTAAAATATAATTCAAAGCAAACAATTACTTAAACATAAATTTTCAGAGTTTTCTTACAGTTTGGAAACTGTGGCTCAGATAAATGTTTTTGAGTCTGTCGCTGAAGATAAAAAAAAATCAGTTATCTCCATTTGCACAGATAAAATTAAGTAACCGAAGTCACAACTCCTAAAGCAGCACTTGAAAAAGATGCCTGAGGCCCTTCCTTCATGTTCCCACCTGACATCTACTTGCTAGACAATGAAAGGCCCTGTTATCTTACAGGCATTATCAAATACCAACGATTCTCTGGTTTTAGTACTTGTCCACTCAACTGTCCTTGGCTTTAAAAGGACTTTAAAATGTTTTCCAGTTTTCCTAGAAGAGTCTTAGACAGTGAAAATGTCCTTCATGTTATGTTCTCCAGGGAGACTAATTGGTTGTTGGATGGAAGAACATTTTTTTCCTGAAGTATTGTAGTCTGTCCATTATGTTAGGTTCTCTGGGGAGACTCATTATGTATTGGATGGAAATACTTTTTTTCCTGAAGTATTGCAGTCTGAGAAGCTGTTACGGTTATTCGTTCTGTAACACATTACACTGGATTTATACATTTTAAAATTTACATTCTAAAAATGTACTGCAAGTATGCATATTTTCTTCTTGTTGATTAAAGAGGAAGTGTGCAATGTAAATGAGTATACTAAAAACAAGATACTGCCACAATATAATTTAAAGCTATTTGCATGGAGTGTAACTTGAACACAACTAAGATTCTAAGAGGTAAAGTATGGACTTCTACTCCATATCAGCCAACTTCCAAAAAACAAGGGATTTCCATATTTTTTTAACTTTTGAAACAATTCTGAATAGGCAAGAAATATGTATTTTTCCCCATTTGCCATTTCCCAATTTTATGCTTTTCTCGTAGCTTTTCTTTTCTGTGTCTCTACCCATGCATTTTCTTTGGGTGTTTAACGGTTCCCTCCGGGCAGGACCAATTATTTATGACATACTTCTCCATGTAAGATTTATTTGGGAAAACTGTTCCTATGGAAACTGCTGTTTTCAAACAGACTTGTATTAACTTGAAACAATAGGATTGCATATACAATAGAGAAAACATCTTTTATTAGCAAGCATATTCTAATGACTTTGACAACCAAATAAATTTCTCAGAGGAACAAAATGAGGTATATTCTGTGATAGGATCAAGTGGATATTCAGCTGTCAGCTGGTAAGTACAGGGAATTAGAGTAACTCGGTTCATTTTACCACAGTTCAGTTTGAAGATCTCTTGAAAATTCAGAACAAAGCTTTTAAAAACATCAGTCAGGTGCCTGCACTGGAATACTATGAAAAAAAAGTGCCTTATCTATAAATAAAACACTGAAGATTGTTTTTTCAGAAATGTAGAATTTAATGTGTGCAACATACCTATACTGCAAGGCTTTGGCACTGGAAGTAGATTGACATGTTAAGGCTCTGAAGACACTTGATTTATGTGGCTTCAGGATCAAGTTCTTATAATTACGTTGTGTATTTGTGGTGTTTTGCCACTTGTTTTCTCTTTGCTCTACCTCCTCTTTAACTTCTGGTCTTTATGGTCCTCCAGATAGAAAGAACTGTAGCACAGCTTCAGCATAGCACTCCTGAGCTGGTTTTAGTGAAAACAAACAAATAAATAAATAAATAAAATTATCTGTCTGAACAAGCAATTTGCCTTTTAAAAAAAGTAATTTAATAATCTAATTTGTTAATTGCCTTGCTGGTATTTTTAGATTTCTAGAGCCAATAATATCTTGCAATAATCTAGTCAGGAGCAGGGCAGGGCAACATTCCAGTCCTCCAGTTTGTCTTCCTTTGGTCCTGTACAGAAGTTAATGCTGTTAATAGAAAAGTCCTGCTACCCACCTTTGCACAGGGCATTTATTTATCTTCTGAGTCATCTTCTTAAGAGAGATTCAGAAAAACTAACTTCCATCAACTTTCCTGCTGGAAATGCTCAAGTGACTCTTTGCTTATTTAAATGATTATCCAAGAGTACTTCATTTTTGAAAAGCAAATAAATCAGCGTCGGACTGAATAAACTCTGATGCCACAATGGGTAAAGGAAAAAACCTGCAAATTCCAAGTTGGAGAGTTTTAACAGACCAAGATAAGTTGACTGCAGGACTCTGCAAGGGGCAATGGAGAAGGTCCTTCTGCAGTAGGAACAATTGGAAACTGATGACTTTGCAGTGATATGGGAAAATCTCAGCCCCATTGTTTGTAATGTCTTTTTTGTTCTCATATGTTGTTTTATTTTTTTAGAAAAACTTAATGACTCACCCTTTGTGCAGCCTGAACTCCCTATATCCTGTCTTTTGTTCATGTATTGGATTTTGCCACCTTGTTTGCGCTGAATCTCTTGATGTTTCACTGACCTGATAGAGGCAGCATGTCTTTTGTCCCGCAGATTGTTTTCCTGGGCTGTAACAATCCATTTCTGGGAAGAATCTACTTGCCTATTTGGATATGAGAATGAAACATGCATTGATTTTTACCTTATTAACGTATATTAATATCTGAGGGGTCGGTGTCAAGAGAAAGGAGACAATCTCTTCTCAGTAATAGACCAGTAATAGAACAAGAAATAATGGGTTTAAGTCAGAACATAGGAAGTTCCACCTCAACATGAGGAGGAACTTCTTTACTGTGAAGGTGACAGAGTACTGGCACAGGCTGCCCAGAGATGTTGTGGAGTCTCCTTCTCCGGAGACTTTCAAAATCTGCTCTAGATGCGTTCCTGTGTGGCTGCCCTAGGGGATTCTGCTCTGGCACAGGGGGTTGGACTAGATAACCTTTCGAGACCCCTAACATTCTATGATTTTATGATTCTTTTCCATCCTCTCATCCCAATAACAAGAGTCTAAAAGTCTTGAATGGAGGAAACACAGGAACTTTTATTACCATATCTTGATAGTCTTTACCTTTGAATTGCAGATCTCTCACCTGAAAAACAACAGAAAATTACATTATTTATTTATTTGTTTGTTTACTTGTTCATTTATTTATTTATTTTACTGGAAGAAAATTCCATTGTGACCTGCAGGCCCATAACTGAATTAATTTCTCTAATTTATATTCCCAGTGTTTTCAGCTTCTCTGATTTTGATTGTATATCCCAGTCTATCATTCTAGGACTTGGTCCACTACATCCCTATGAGAATCCTCACTTTCAGCCCTTTGGAAAACACTAGACAATGTAATAGCTCAGCACCCAGAAGGCAGATGGATTAGTTTTCATAATTAATGATATATATTCTCATACTAATGGCTGTTGGGGGAGTAATAATTTTCAATGTTTATAGTGACAAGAACTTTCTGAGTCAAACTTTAAGTTATGTGAAAAATTGAAGAAAAATCATACTGAAATATGAATATATTGCTTTTAAACTAAACAAAAGGCATTTTTGCTTATGTTTCAGGTGTGCTTGCTAGACACAGAAATGCAGATTGTCACCAAAACCAGAGCTCTGTGGTTTGCTGAAGAAAGGGGGTTTCCAGAAAGGTCAATGACCTTAGTCTTTTTGTGTTGTTTCCTGTGATATTTATCTTTTTTTTTCCCAGCCAGTGCAGGACATTTCTGAAAATCTCACCCTTGAGCTACTTCAGGTGATTTATATTCTCATTCAAACAAAATATCTAAAAGGAAATGGAGGATTTGTGAGTCTAAACACCACTTTTAATACCTAAATGTAACATTAGATATTGTAGGTGTTCGGTTGGTAAACCTCACACTACTGCCTCTTAAATACACAAATGGCTCATTTTTCATCAGCACTTTCTCCAGCAACTGCATTTTCACCTCTGAATGTTTACACAACCACGTAAATGCTGCACAAACCGTCACTGACAAGACTGATCTCATATCCATGGTTCACGAAGCAGCATTTTCAAGCTTTTGTCATATGTGGGCTTGATCCTGCTCTGAGTATTTGAACTTTCCGTGCAGCTTCACCTTTTTGGGATCCTGGCAGCAAACCCCATTCCTGGGGTCCCCCAGGCCCAGCAACCCAACCCTCCTGCGCAACAGAGTTGAGGAGAAAGAGAGGGCATCAGAGCCTCCTGGGCTCTGGGACACTCTTTTGCCCAATTTTCAGTTGGGACATGAACATGGACGCTTCATCCCTCAGAAATTTTGCCTTACCCTTAGAATGTGGAATGAGTAAATTTTGTCTCTTTTGTTTCCCTTCTACTTTAATACATTTCTATATCTACTGGAAAAAAGATGTTCATCTAAGTGTCCTAAGTTAATAGAAAGACACTGTGTTTTTGAAACACTTTCAATCTCTATGTACCCAACGAATTTTTAAACCTGTGCTCAAGGGAAGGAGGACCACAACCACTATTTTTTCCTCTGTTTCTGGAAAAAAAAATTAAGGTTGACTCAACTTAGACACTTCGGTCCAAGAAGGGATTCACGGCTATGAAAGAGGTATATTTCTATACAGTCCAAAATTAGAAATATTTTGGAGGAAAAGTCCCTGAGTTGCTGTTCATCTCCAATTTCCTGTGGGCTCTTATTACCTGATTCTGCAGCCATCTTCTTGGCTTCTATGTACCTACTTCTACAAACCCACACCTCTCTCCAAGCAACAGACGGGGTGCCAAAGCTGAGGTTACAAATTAACCTGGACAGGCAGGGACCAAAATTGTGAACACCTGTGTTCAATAGCTCGATGTCTAATTCTCTCTTTCGAAGTCTGCATTTCTCTAGTTACCATACTGTGCCAAAAGGAGCTGCTACAGTTTCTTGTATGATAAAATAAAAGTTTTAGTAAAACAGGAGCTGACTCAATGCATGATCAAAATTGGAAAGCTGAAAAGTGATCAGACAACTTGCCTTTCACTTCTCATAGAGGAGAATTACCAGAGAAGCGAATATTGATGCTTTTTAACATTGTATTTCAAAGCCAAAGTGTCTGATGAGAGAAAAAGAAAAATAGGTTTTCAACAAAAAAAAGAAGGAAAACAATTCAGGGAACGGAATAAATATTTTTGTTTTTAGAAAACTGTTTGTTTCCTTGAGGTTACACACCAGCTTCTTTCCAAGTATATACTGGTCTAATGAAAGTTAAACAATATTTCATACATTTGAACATTGAAGGATTTTAATCTTCAGAAATTACAAGATAGTACAAATCTAATATATGCCCCAGGATTTTTCATTTATTTTTTCTGCACGTAAATAATTAAATTAATCAGTTCCTTGCAGAATTAAAGTGGTTCCTTTTCTCTGACTTCTGTATTGAGTTTACAACCTTGATAATATTTTTACTTACAGTATTATTAATTGTTTCTAAAAAACATATGTAGCATGCTATTCATTTCTTAGTTCCAGTTTAATCAACAAAATAAACAACCAAAGCAATGATCACTGAGTTTCATTAAATTCTGGGATTGATCTTGAAGACTAAATTGAAAAACTTTATTTTCAACAGGAGTATGTCCTCTGAGGCTTGTCTACTGTAGCAAGATAGCAGTACCTTTTAATATCCTTGTGCTGTCGTAAA
This sequence comes from Apaloderma vittatum, assembly GCF_000703405.1. NCBI lineage: Eukaryota > Metazoa > Chordata > Aves > Trogoniformes > Trogonidae > Apaloderma > Apaloderma vittatum. The sequence goes on along the minus strand of NW_009719209.1, from coordinate 27,238 downwards.
CATTTTTTCAACAATTCCTCAGGAAAAACTCGGGTCCACAGAGCAGAGACTGTGAGGAAGAGCAGGCACTCACGGCTGCTTGCAACCTCTGCCTAAAAAAGCAGTGAGGTTATGTTTCAGTTCACTCTGAAACTCCAGGACAAGAGGAAACTAAGTGCTCATTTCTGTACAATTAGATTTCTTGTACCCTTTGATCCAGTAATTTCCAGTTATTTGTCTCAAGTTTTCAAATATTTGTCTTTTCCCATGAGAAATGGTAAGGAAGTGTTTGACTTACAGCTAGCCAGGGATGGGCATGAGCTGTATTTGGTGCACAATACAGAACCTTCTCCAGGCAAATGTGTGCTGATGCTAACCAGCAGGAACTTGTGATACATATGCTTGGCACCCGCCTTGGCTGCCAATCAGATTTTCAAGCCAGTCAGGCTCTTTATTATGATCTCTGTGTAGAGTTATTTCTCATTCTGTCTTCCCATCCATGTTTCCTATTCATCACTAAAAACAGGGTCTGATGGAGTCCAGCTTGTATCCTGCTGAGAGACGAGTGGAAAGTTTTCGGGGAGGGGAAAAGAAAAAAACAACAGGATTTTTATGGAACAGAGTTCCACCACAGATCTGGTTGAGTCTGAATCTTCCCAGTTTTAGTGTGCACAACAAAATTCTTGTACTGAAATAAGCATGTGCCAACTAATAACCAAATGGAACCTAAAAGAATCTGCAAGCAGCTTATTTTATTTGAACAAACTGGATTAAAAAAAAACAAGAAAAGAGAGATCTTCCTCCTATCAATACACTTGTTATGTCTTTAATATTATAAAACACTTTGATGTTATCATGATGGATGCTATGAAAAACACCCATGTTTTTGCAAAGACAGCATGAATACACCTAACTCCTTGTCAGTCCCGGACACTGGCAGCTAAAGAGCTGTCCCAGCCTGTTAGGGCTGGGTAGTTGGGAGGGGAAAGTAGAGAGCATGAACACAACTGCATGAAATGTAGAAGGCATTGCATAAAGAAGGGTGGGGCAAATACCTGGAAGAGGATTCTTCGAGAAAAAAAAGGAGAATGGTGTCAAAAGGGGTTTTTATGTTGATGTATTTTGGGTATTTTTTTCTTTTTAAATTCTGAGAAAATTGTCTTGGCTTAAAAACCATAACAGGATCTGGACTGTTTGAAGACAGCCTACCCTTGAAGGTGATCAGCTGGAAATGCAACCCCCCATCGTAAAAGTATGTTAAAACCTGACTGGAAGATACATGAATTCCCCTGACTTCCTTGTAATCATTTACCTGATGTGATTTTAAAAATGTCAGAAAAAGTTCCTTTTAATCACCATCTAAACGCATGATAGTATTATATTATAATGTGGCTTTTTTTTTTTTTCTCCTTTTTTTTTTCCTCCCAGGAAATCATTAGTTAGTAGAACTGTGCTACATTTTGATACTGAGGCAAGCATTACAACCTGGAGAACTCTAAGATGTACAAATAAGTACGCAAGTATGTTATAAACAATCCTAGTAACACATTTAAACCTTGAATGGGAACATAGGGTCAGTTTGGATTAACCATTTGGTTAAATTTAGCCTTTAATGGAACTTAGAACCAACAGAACTATTTCCTTTTTATTTCCTTTTTTTTACATTCTAATGGAAAGTGTATTAAGAGAGAAATTGTCTTGCAATGTAAGCACAAAATTTTTGGACTAAATCAACAAATGAGAATAAAAAACTCAGAAGTCAAGGCTTCTTATCCAAGCTAAGAGAAATGTAAAACATATGTATGGCAGAGAAATAAATGAGAGACCAAATTCTGACTGTAGTTACACCCATAAAAATTCAGTGAACATATTTGGACTACCTGGTGATAGATTTTTAAAACACTGCCTTCTTGGTTAATTAAGGAGGTGGGTTTGTAGAAGGTTACAAATACATTTCTTTGACCTGAAACCATCTCTTTAAAATGTCAATTTAATGCTTTAGAAAATGAATGTTTGTTGTAGAATTTTTTTAACAAAATATGTTAATAATATAGTAGCTTGAATTAATCTTTATAAAGGTTTTAAGTGTATGAGCCAAAGCCATTATAGAAACACATTTCTGAACTATAAAACATGTACAGAAGTCTATTTTACATTTAATAGTCAGAACAGGCAAGCCACCTACAACAAAGCACAAAAATAATGATTTTAGATATAAATCATTCCTCCTACAAAGACCTACACAGGAGACTATTTTTATCATCTCACTTGTTCAGCTCAGCTTACAAGAAAATAACATCCAGAGACATGTAGAGCAGATTAGCCTTCTCCATAATGAACTTCAGCATGTTCCAGGAAGCAGGTAGTTTCAGCAAGGTAGCTTGATCTGCTGTGTTGCAATCAGATCCACATTATACAGCATAATAAGTAATGCAGTGAGCTTTTCTCACTTGTGCTGCACCTCAGGTATTTGCCCTGGAGATGGAGGAAAGGCAGTTTAGGGCAGGAAGAAATGACAGCTGCTGGAACTTCTGGCTGGTGCATTTTAGGTGTATTCTCAGTTCTCAACCGTTTGAGGAAAAGAACCATATCATGGGAGAGAAACAACTAGTTCCAGGAGCATTCTGGTTCCTCTTCTGAGCCGAGTGTTGAGTACAATCACCCAGATAAATAGACACAGAGTATTCTAAAGTCCTACCAGAAACCCAAAATCTGCACAGTAGTACAACTGGAAAACATCAGGCTAAAAGCTCCAATTTTTCAGGAAGGATCTTACTTGCATAGTGCTGATTCTAGCATTAATTTTGCCCTTGCACCACCACTCATTTAATATTTCAACACGTAAATATGCTCTAACCTGTTTGTATGGGTGGCAGCAGCACATTTGTAGCTATCTGCTTATGTCTCTCCTGTACTCTTTACTCCTTCTTAGGTTCAACAGTGTACTTAATCCTTGACAATAATATACAGGAGAGCAAAAACAGCTTGAAGAAGCAAGCTTTCAAATCTCTCAGTTACCTTAGCCTTGGAGTTTCCACCAAGTTCTCTTCCATCCTCATGCTTTGAGACCCTCAGCAAAAATGTATCACAATGTCCTATATGCAACTAGTGAACATACTCTGCCCCTCTTACTCTGTCCTGGTGAGGCCACATCTGGAATATTGTGTCCAGTTCTGGGCCCCTCAGCTCAAGAGAGACAGGGAACTGCTTGAGAGAGTCCAGTGCAGAGCCACAGAGATGATGAAGGGAGTGGAACATCTCCCTTATGAGGAAAGGCTGAAGGAGCTGGGTCTCTTTAGCTTGGAGAAGAGGAGGCTGAGGGGTGATCTCATAAATGTTTATAAATACGTCAAAGGGGAGTGTCAGGAGGACGGAGCCAGGCTCTTTTCAGTGACGTCCAATGACAGGACAAGGGGCAATGGGTACAAGGTGGAACGCAGGAGGTTCCACAAAAATATTAGGAAAAGCTTTTCCACTGTGAGGGTGACAGAGCACTGGAACAGGCTGCCCAGGGAGGTTATGGAGTCTCCTTCTCTGGAGACATTAAAAACCTGCCTAGGCATGTTCCTGTGTGATCTACTGTAGGTGATCCTGCTCTGGCAGGGGGGTTGGACTAGATGATCTTTTGAGGTCCCTTCCAACCCCCGACATTCTGTGATTCTGTGATTCTTTTTTGAACAGGAGTAAAAAAGAAATTATTAAAGACTGAATCTCAGCCTTGAAAAGGGTGGAGTGATTTGGTCAGAAGGAAAAATAAGTTTGAAGAACTACTCTCCTTTGTTCTTCATTTCAAACTTCTGTTGCCTGTCTGCTGAAGTGACACAAAATCTTGGGAGAAGGCTCCTGCCAGGCCCAGATTTCAGCTGAGGAGGTGAGCACACGGGGTCTGTAAAAGCACCTGCCTGACTCCATCTTGAGCTTAACCTCAGGGAGCAGGTTGGGTGTAGGAGTGAGCTACAGATGATGCCACTTTTCCACAGCAGTCAGAGCTGTGCTAACATAGGGAAAATATATAGAATTTGCAATGGTCAGACTGTAATCCCATTTGATTTTTATATTCACAGTGCTACTTAAATTGTGGAAAATAGGCTAATGGCAAATTAGAGCTCTGTTCTGTATTCCATGGGAATAGTGGTATATGAAGTAATTATACTCCACTATAGAGTTGCCAGTGAATAAACAATAATTAACGGATAGTGTTACTATTTAATGTGTTACTGCAATTTCAGTGTCAGCATTGGGCCTGAAATAATGGAGAGCTATTTATAGGCACTACTGTGCATGTGTCATTCTCATTTCCAGTGGTAAACTACCAAATATGAACCTGGTTGAAAAGCTCTAAGGGAATATTGAAGGGAGTTTGTTAATGCTTTGAGGCAAAGCTAACACAAAAAGAATCTCTTAAGATGCACATATTTTATGTGGGCCACTTTTTGTCTTCTGTGGGCTACTTAAGAGGAGAAGGGTAAGGAGGGGAGTACTAAGTGACCAACTCCTATTACTTTCCTTCCCTGGCAGACAACCTTGCCCGTGCTAGGAAGAAATAACTAAGAGTAGTGACCAGTAGACAGAGGATGATTGCTTCCATGCATCATCTTTTCCTTTTATAAAGACTTCCTTGGATCCCTTAAAAAAAAGCAGCCTTCAGATTTTTCTAGCTGTTTCATCTCATACTTCCATCTCCTTGCACAAATAGGAAAGGTAAGAAAATGATGGACAGATAATGCTTAAAAGAAATTTTTCAGAAGAACCAAGTGATTTGCAAGGTGAAGTACTGTGTCTTCGTAGTTTCTCAGGAAGAATCTAAGCTTCAGATTCTGGAAAGTTTTACTTTACATATTTCTGATATTTTCTCTATTTAATCATCTACTTAATTAGAATGAATATTTAGTGCTGTATCTGTCTTACTGCGCTAAAAAATCTGACAATTGATAAATATTGTCAGTGATTAAACAACATTGGATGCTCACAGTCTCATTGGGGTAAAAATAATCTAGAAAAATGTGGGTTTAGCTTGGCAAATGAAAAGAAGTATTGAACTTCTTATTTGTGAAAACAAGAAATCGTAAAGATTAATTAACTGTGTTTCCTAGTACATTTGACCAGAAAAATTCCTATGGCTTCTCAGTTTCTACCAGCTACTGGTTCTTGCCATTCCCCGTCCTTCTGTAGGCATAACAGTCTCTATATACGCATCTGAAGATGCTCCTCCTGCCCTCTCAGTGTCAGCCCAAGCTTGTTTTCACTACGATTTGGCAGGGTATACATGTTATATTCTCCTTTCAGCCTGTAATAGGTTAGGGATGGAGCGTGGGTGAGTGAAAAGGTCTATGACGCTGAAGTCATTATTTGTACAAAGAGGTCTCTGCTATTTTCCCTATGTTTATTCACATCTCCCACATCTACCTATCCTGTGAGTGTACTAAAACTCAGATAAAGAATCCATTTATTTCTGCTGCTAAAATACAACCATCTGGTCAAATGATGCTCGTCTCACTCCCCTACTGTGAACAGGTACACTTGTATTTCACACTGGTTAATTTAAAATGTTGCCCTGATTTTTTAATACAGAATTGTTCTTTTCCCTCTTCAGCCTGTTTTTGTATCAGGCAATACTTTTTAATTATTATTATTTTTAATTAAAAATACTTCTATAATGAATTTAAACACAGGAAATTCAATGCGGACCACAGAGGAATTGATAAAAACTGGACATGTTATCCTTGTTAAGTTTGTCTGTCCATACATGGTACACTGAAGATAAGTTCCTTCAGCAGGCCAGATACTTTTATGTAATATATGGGGAATATCATGCAGGTATAATGATAACTACTGTCTTCTTTTATTTTCCTTTTTAAAAGAAAGCCAGAAACGGAGCAATTAAATTTAACTGCTTTACTGAAATAGATCTGATATTCATCTAATTCTGGAGATTTGCCTTTCTTGGAATCTCAAATAAATATGAAGGAGCAGAAGAATTTTAAAAGAAAAAAAAGGATTTATAGTCAAGATATGAAAACAGGGAACTCTAATTTGCAGTTGATATCATCGATATGAGCTCTGTTTATTTGGGAGTTATACATAATACTGAAAAAAATGTTTAATGGCCAGCTTAATTTCAGTTAGCTTGGTCAGTGTTCCCGTGGGTGTCCTTTGTAAACCGATGGGGTATTATTCTATCAGGTTTATTGCTACTTTCTCCATAAAATCTCCAGCTTGTGCTTTTCATTAAGAACAGTGTTATCTTCTAAGTAGTACAGTTAATCTCTCCTCTTAGAGTAACAGTCTCTTCCTATAGGTTCTGTATGCTTTTGTTTATATTAAGCTTTTCAGTTGTAGTATGCTCAATTCTTCTAATATGCCTGTGCCTTCAAACTGCTCTCCTGTGTGGCTGGAAGATTTGGCACATTTTTAAATTACTGCTTTTTCATATTTTATGGTATATTTTATGTTATTTACTAATTTTCACTCAGAATCCAGAGATTGGGCTAATTTCTTGGGATATTTTGAATTATTTCTTTTGCCAGAGGAAACCAGATCTTTTCTTATAACAGCGTCTTATAAATCATGTATGTCAGTCACATGCAGCAGGCACAGAGTTTCGATTTCTGTTTTGTATTTGAGAAAATTGTTAAGAGAGAGAAAAAACCCCACACTTCTAGCTTGTATTTAGTTCAGTTGGCTGTATTTAAAACTCATCCCAAGTGAACAGGAGTGGATGGTTCATCCATTGATTTTCCACTAATTTTAAGTTAATTCTTATACTTGATGAGCTTTTTCACTGATCGGTCTTATTCTAGAGAATTTGTGTGGTATCATTTTGCCAACAAGCAAAACACTATAAGCAGAGGAGAAGCCAAGGAATTATGCAAACAACTAAGCTTAATTTAAATTCCCCAGAAAAGTTCTGGAATAAGTAATCAAACTGACCATTTAGAAAGAAGAACTAAGAGGAAAATAAGGAGATGGGTAAAAGCCAAAAGGGATTTGTGCATTCAATTGATCTAGTATGATCTGAAAGAAGAGTATGAGGGCTCATGGCAGGAGAATCATACATGATGTTATTGTAAGGAAATGTATTCTGGATGATTACATGGGCAGGATCAGTTCAAAGGCGTTGCTTCTATCACCTGTCTTTCTATTATCTATAATACCTACTGTAAATATTTAACAGACACAACTTTTCTTACATACTCAATATTTCTTTTGATTTTTAACAATGATCCACTGATAACTGATTTCCAGGTGCATTTTTAAGAATTTCTCTTCACTGAAGAAAAGAGTCATATTCCAAACTAATCTTGATAACTTGCTTTTAAAGAAAATTGTATGCTACTCAATATGGACAAGAGGGAGACACCTCACCTGAAAAAGAATAATCTTCCAGGTAAAACCACATCAGGAGCTAACTTCTGTGGTATGAGCTCTGCAAAAAGAGATTTAAGGAAGCTACATAGGAGACAATATTGTTTCACTTGTGAGAAAGGCAAGACATCTATTTGAATGCATAAACATGAATGTAGTATATAAAAACCTTTAAAGCAATTTTTCTCTAGTCAGCACCGATAAGACTTCAGCTGGAGCACTGCAGACAATTTTGGGCACTACGGTCTGAGAAGGACTTATACTAATTAAAAAAGGAAAGCAACAAGAATTGCTAATAATTTAGAAATTGTGATATGGGAGGAAAGTTTATAATTATACTTCCTATACCTTTTAGGGGTGATGACACCACCAAAGATTTTGTTCCTGGGAGCAAATCTGCGAAGTACAGATATACAGTCTCTCATGGGGCACAGGAATGGACCGATCAACTTCTTGAGCACTCTTCCACCTTTAGTAATCCAAGAAACTATCAATTCGTACCCCAGTGTCTCTGTGTCATACGCCTGAATAACTTGCTACACACATACTGAGAAACTAAATATGGAAGGGGCATAGGCTGAGGTCTACCACCCATTCTGCTTAATTATCGACATGCGCCCTGGCATAGTTTTGACATAAGCCTGCCCCAGCGATTGATTACTCTCAGCTGTCTGAATACACAAGGCTACCTTGACCTGGGGCCTGTGCAGGGAAAGGGTGAAGAAGTGAGCTGCAGGACCACAGCTATGCTCTTCCTTTTTCTTCAGGGCACAAGAAGAGCCCATACCTTGTTGTATTTATTAGTGCAGGTAACAGCATGGTGTCTTCATAGACTTCCAAGTAGCTCTCGTCTACCTTGGACTTCTTCCTCTGGGTCCAACTAAGTTTTCCCAATTATCTTCAAAGCATCCTAGTTGTCTTAAAAAAACCTTATTTTCAAAACCCCAAGCCTTCAAATCTAACTAAGAATAACTGTTTCCATTTCCCCCTTGGTTTGATTCTGTCTGAGCACGTAGGAGTTCAGCTGGCAAAAACAAACTGCCAAGCAATGCTAAAGCAGAAATGCAAAGCCAGGCAGTTACTAGTGATATTACAGCCCCCTGTCCTAGAGTGGTAAAAAGAGAAGTGGGGCCACAGTAATTTGCAGTGAACATGAGAAATGACATGGGAGGTGGGAGAAGGGACAGCTACCACTACCTATTTGGGGGCTGCAGCTATGGTCAGGGTAGTAAACAGCTGTCACCACCCACTAGCAGCCCCGTCACTGTCAGGTCTTCAGAGACTCAGTCAGATTGTGTTACTGTCTCTGATCAAAGCAAGCAGCTGCTGGAATAAACATGCCGACCTTATGGTCTGCTTATAATAAACTCCAGTTATATTGCTCACTCTAACTGTGGGCAATTTGGTCTGCTTACTCAAGTTGTGTTTGCTAGAAATCAATTTCTAATGAACAGTGTAGGTGGAAGATAAATGAAAACATCCTATCAATACTGGCAAAATGTCACAAAGGCTTATTTGAGCTTCATCATCAACTCATCTGGCTCGGTGTGAATCCCCACATACTTTCTCTTTTCACCATAATTGTAGCAAATAATCCTTGCAGTATTTCCCTGAGGAAAGCATTCCCTCTGGCTGCTAGAGTGAACAATAATAAATATCTAGTAATTCAGCTATTTTCATTACAAACTGTTCAATTAGGAGATAAAAAGAAAGTAATTTTTTTTTCTAGGGAGCTGGACAGGTTGCTAACTGAAAACTCTGATGCTGCAGGCAAATGACTGTATGGCACCCAGCAAAAAGAAAAAAAAGTTATTTACCAAGCAGCTGTTGCTACTGTGGTTTGAAAAGAGAGCTGGATAAAAAACCAAAACTTTTAGTAGTTTATACTTCAAAACTTCAAAGTTCCTATGTTCTTCAATTACATGGGCAAGGTCCCCAGAACTTTTTTTAAACCTTTTAATAGAGGTTTTACGACTCTCACAGATGGAAACCTTTCTCTATTACAGAAGCTGTATTTCCTAGGTGACAAGTGGAGAGTTTCATCACCTGTGGAGTCAGCAGCTGGGGCAAGATTAATTAGTGAAACTTGGAAGGTTATTGTGCCTGAACCTGCAAGACAAAGAGAAAAAATATCCTCATTCTTAGATGGGACTTTGAGAGGAACGTAAATAACATTTATATATATATATGACTAAGACTGAAGTTTCTCTCGCTTATTCAAAGTTGATATATATTTTAGATATAGAGGAATAGCAGAACACAAGTGATAGTCAGCCACATAAAAGTTAGATATGAGCTATAATTTTTTTTTTCAGGACATTTCTCACATTTCCTGACATAAACTTAGAGTTACTTATTTCAGAAAATTGCAATTCTTGTGTAGGTTATCTATGACTACATCTATCAGCTTGATGTATACCTAATTTGCAAGCTGAGTTTTAACTCGTATTTCTTGTAACATAGAACTGAATTTCATCATTCACTAAAGGAACAGTTAATCTAACGAAGGTGAAGAACTCGATCCTTTTCAAAACAGGTATGGATATAGCTAGTTGGTATATATGAGCATCAAATTAATACTTAAGATATCCTAAGAACTTTCTTATTTAAGCGGTTGTTTAGCTTTATTTTACATAGAAATTTGTGTGTGTATAAATATACACACTTAGATCTGACACTTCACAGTCATAATGTCCTTACCTATAGCATTTCTCTTCTTGCACAGGTGTAGGGCATTCAGTTGCCGGCATAATCCCTTTGTGAGCCATGTTTAGCTACTCCAAAGTCACAGCAACACTGAAGAAATATAAACGAATCTTGCTGGCAGTGGTGTAGCTGCTGCTGCTGCAAAAGCTGTGGGAGAGGGACTTAATGGCAGGCATGATTGGCAAGGAGCAGTGGCTGCAACATGGACACAAGACTTGGGAAAAATGGGAGTAATCCAGAAACAAATAGTTCCTGTAGTCTGGGAGGAGACATTGTGGACAGGAGGAGAGAGAAATCAAAGTGGTTTGGAGGAAAAACGTCTGAGTGACAAAATGTTACAGAAACATCCGATTCATCCACAAGTGTTCAGTTACCTGGTCAGCTGGAGGAGTAGCTAAAGCATCTTTGTAACCTGTGACCTGTCAGTGGTTGTTACAGCTAAAGGCTAAACTAGGCTTACAGCTAAAGAAGAAGTTCCTGGACTGTCCTGATATGGCAGAAGTGGGAGGCTGCTTCACAGCTCTAGGAGATATAACGTAGAATCACATTCATAACCTACATTTCTTGTTTAGTTGGTTTGGGGTTTAGTTAGTTTTGTTCCTTCTTAATACGCTGGAGAAGAGTATGGTTAGGGAGAGCTGCCTTTTGGCCATCTTCTCATTGTTTGTGGGTTTTTTCCCCTTTTCAGGTAGTAGGACATCTCAGCAGAGCTAATCCTGCAGGACTTCTTTTTCTCCTGTTCCTGTAATGTTCCTTCTGCTCTTTCCATGAAAGAACCAATCAGGAACAAAAGAGAACTGGAAAAAGCAAATTCTGCCTGGACATAACAAGGAACCAGGCTCCTCACTTAAAACAGAATATTTTCTTCGGGTGGTTGAAGGGAGATGCTGCTCTTTTAGGCTGTGAAATAGCTTCCAAAGGGAAGTAGCAAAACTCCTGTTGTGTGAAACAGTTTAAATTGAACTGAACAGAGTGCTGTCTAATATATTTTTGTACGGCCAAAGGCATGAGTAAGATGAACTTAAAGGTCTTTTCTATATCTTCTGACACTGACTCTTGGGAAGCAAAGACACCTGAGAGGAAGCTTAGCAATGGCATGCAAATACTATGTGTGACAAGCAATAGCTAATTATGGAATTAACCTTTCTTCAACATAGGATAATGCAATGAAGATTGACAGAAGAGATGTAGGCCTAATATATGGAAGACTCTATTGACATGTGAAGTGTTACAGTGCTAGCAAATAGGCTGTCAAGAGAAATAGTCTAAGTTAAGATCTTCAAAGGATTTAAAGCCAAAATTGTTGAGTATCTAATCTGGCTATGGGTGAGCACTCTGCGAAAGGAGACAGTTCAGTGGAAAAGTACAGTCTGGAGTTACTGGCTTCATTCAAAAATGCACTATGTCCCTGTCAAATACAACTTCAGTAAGTATTTGATGGTTTCTCATTTTGAAATTTTTATTTTTTTTTTAAGTCTTCAAAAGTACACAAAAGGCATGGCATTTGTTTTGTTAGTGGGAGAAGCCACACTATATCATTGCACTATTTTGTAAAAGGGTGGAAAGGAGAACCCCGTGGAACTACTGACCCACCAGCCTCACCTCCGTGAGGTGAGGATGGAACAGATCCTCCTAGAAGCTATGCTAAGGCATGTGTAAGACAGGGAGGTTATTTGTGACAGCCAGCATTCTTCCACCAAGGGTTAGTTCTGCCTCACCGTTACCTAGTGTCCTCCTATGATATATAGGAAAAGTGGTAATGGCTTTAAACTAAAAGAAGGTAGATTTCAACTAGATATAAGGAAGAAATTTTTTACAGTGTGGATGAGGAAACACTGGAACATGTTGCCAAGAAAGGTGCTAGAAGCCCATTCAAGGTAAGGTTGGAAATAACTCTGAGCAACCTGACCTAGTTAAAGATGTCCCTGCTCATTGCAGGGGGGTTGGACTAGGTGACCTTTAAAGGTCCTTTCCAACACGAAGTATTTTATGCCTCTATGGCGAGTGACTTCCTAATGCAATTTGCTTCCATGTAAAACCAGGAAGATTCTGGTGTAAGAGACAGTGGGTGGAAGATTTCTGTGATATTAACACATCATTGTTTATGAAAGTGTCATGTCATGATAATAAAAATACCCATCCTAGTAAAAATTGAATTCACAAAACAATTTGCAATGCAAGTCTCACTTCTACAGTGTGCGTACTGAATTATCTATTATATATTAGCTCATTTTAAAATTGGTGAAGTCTGCAGAACGTTGCATTCCCTCTGGATCAGGAACTCTACATAGAATGTCTCGTAGGGGATTAAAAAGTAATTACTGAAGATCACCCTTCCCCAGACAAATGCTGTGGACTCTTCAGCCGCTCATTTACAACTTATTCCCAGGGTCCTCACTGAAATAGGCTTTTAGGTGCTATCCAGAGGCTAACAAAATGGTTATTTAAATGCATTATATTTGAAAAAACAGAAAAGAGATTTTCAATTTTGTGGTATAATTGAAACTGATTTTTATAAGGGGAATAGGGGAAACAGTGGAGTAGGATTGTGTGAGGGTTTGGAGTTTTGATTTTTTTTTTCTCTCACACATACTAACTGCTTCCTGATTCAGTATAATTTCTACTTTATTCTTAACATGTAGACTAAGTTGAATAATAAATAAGTTTATGCTTTCAACAGCTATAATATTTGAAACTTTCCATAGATTAAAACCCCTATATTTTCAAATGCTTCTTTGAGAAGTATTTTTAAAATCTTAAGCATCTGACAGAGCAAACAGTAGGATAAAGAATCATACTTCTTAAAAATGACTGGCTGCTAGTGGTCTAATTGCATGTATTTGTTTTGGAAACAGCTGATGAGTGTAACCAATACTATGAGACTTGTTTTCTTGTAGTGAAGTATGTGCTACTTGAAAACAAGACCATATTTTTATAATTTCTCTCTGTGGGACTTTTTTGCTATTACCCTGTACAGTGAAAGCAGTAAGTTCTGCTTAGCGTGAAAGACTCAGTTCATGTTCAAAGGATCAGATTTTCTTTTTGTGTAAGTGAATTGACAACGGTTTAGCACTGAACATTTAAACTGTCTCAGATTCTACTTTTTGTTATGGCCTTTTCCATTAATTTCAAATATTTTTGAAAAGGCACTGAGGTCCAGGTCTGCAAAGTTATTTCAGTGCCCATCTTTCTTTGAAGTCAGTGTGATTTACATTCGTTACTGCCTTTGAGCAGCCAAGACTGAAAGATACAGCAAAGTAAAGGCACATACACGGTGAAACAATGGCAATTAAATTTTAGTGTGGTTGCCTTCAGACCTTTAGCAAAAAGAAAAACAACAAACACAAAAAGCCCTACAAGCCTCCCTAATCCCCCCCCCCAAAAAAACACAACCAAACACAAACAAACCTCAAAACAACCAACTAACAAACCAAACAAACACACAAATCAACATAAGAAAGCATTTCAGAGGCCTTGAATGAAACAGTTTATTTATTGTTGATCCCTCCTCTCAGGTAATTTTGAGTGAAACACTGTACAACAAGGAAGTCCCAGGTGATCCCCTGACATTTTTGTCTCTCATTCTAGAAGCATACATATGTCAATACCACACGGTTGTTTTACCTGGGCTGTAATCCCTGTTCTTTGAGGTTCTCTGAAATGCTGTGTGCTACAGTGACAAAAACACAACTCTGCAGAACTCAGTGGTGATCACCCCTGTACAAGAAAGAGATCGTAACAGTCCTCAATTAGCTCACATTTCAAATTAAAACTCCTAATACAGCGAAGCTGTTATCTTTCATAGATCTCTTATACCTCAAATTATCAGCTTTCAGGTAAAGTAGGTATATTGAGATAGCATAAAATGCAGCAGGTAATGAAAATCATAAAAATCTCAGTGCTTATTACTATTCAACGACACAGATAAGTGAAATTTATCATGTGTATTGCCAACAGAAATAGCATTACTACTTGTCAGTACCGAGTGATTTCAGATTTGCGTATTGCATTGAAGTGTCTGCTGCAAATCTTGGACTAACAGGGTGCCATACCAGATGATACCTGGTAAAACAAAGCAAAGATGTGCCAGTAGCTGCTGTGTTTTCCTACTCAGTCACTGAGCATGATGCAGCTTTTAGCCTATTGCTTGGAGGCTGTCCAAACCACCTTCATCCATGTAGCTGGCAGGGAAATAAAAGGCAGTGGGATCAAACTTGCATTTTGTGAAAAAAAAAAGGCAGTCTCTATGACCTCCTAATTAAGTCACCTATTGATTTCAAAAGTTTGTAGCTGGCACTGTTAGGTTTATTGCATGAAGTAACTGAATATGGTAGAATGGGTGAACAAACTTCTGTGTTAGTTCTTTGTGGTACACTGATGTAATACACCCATGGAGGGCATCCCAGCAGCCACCAGCCAAAAACTCAGCGAAATCACTGGAAATCATCTGTTGGCCTTCATGACCAGACACAAAGTTTGGATCATCTTGTAAATAACACCAATGTCTCATTTAAACAAAGTCTTTTCCATGAAAACCGTGAGTTACTGAAGATCTGTTGTGTGAAATTTTCCCAGTGTTTTAAAGGACTTCTGGTTGCTGATGATGGTGTTTGACTCTTGCTCTATAAATTCTTGTAGTGTAACAGGCTAAAGATGATGAACGAGACATTGACTTGAGCCACTTAGCAACAGATGGTAAAATATCACTCTTCCAGTGTTTGAGACACAACTTTAAACAGATAGGTACTGGAACGCTCTTATCACAAATTCCCCTTAGATTGTAGGCAATAGGAATGAATTATACCCGTGATTTACTTTTTTCGTTCTTAAAAAAACCAGTCCTAGTCCTGTTACTTATAGTAAAGCAGATTTATACTGTTTATCCTGAGCACTAAACTTTCCCTGCAGTAATAATTAATTTTACAATTATATGAAATGTGTAAGTAGGTGCTATATGATGTATTCATTTTGTGTTCAAAGTGACATTATGTAAGCACAAAAAAAACAGTTGTTTTTTTTCTGAAACAAGCTGATCCACTCAAAATTGCATCAGTCAATTTCCTTATTCACATGATTTTATAATCATGTTTAGGACCAGTGTCAGCCATCTAGTAGAGGAAGCTTAAGTGGCAGAGAGATTATACAATTTATTTTTATACAGTGAAGCCTTTTTTTCTCTTTTTCTTCATTAAGACATGTAACATGTTATTAGAAATATATTGACATATTAAAATATCAACCGATGATGTAAAAATACATATTACCCTGGAGATCAGTTGTAATGCTTCTTCAGTACTTTTTACAACAATTTGTTCTTATGCACCCTCCACAACAGGCTCTACTCTACTCAGAGAGTTTGCTATTTCATTCTAATGGTGTATGTCCTTAACAACTGTCCCCATATGTTTTGTCAGCTGTAATTTCAAGAGCTTTTTATTTTCTCCATAATCAATATAGCATTCTTTTCATAGATATTATATGTCACTGTGTGATAAATACAGGCAAGTGAAGACTTTCTTGGGACTGGTGCATGAAGGAAAATTTTTAAAGGGTTAATTAGAGAATTATACATTTCTGGTTTTTAAAAGAGGCTATTAAAAGAAGCTAATAGGAGAATATTTTTTGTGTCTCTACTTTGATAAACATTTCCCTAGCATTTAACAGTCCCCTGGAAATTTAGCCTCAAATTAGAAAGATTACTATGTATCCTTACTTCTGTTCTTCTTCATCAAAATATTATCACTATCTATCTAAATTGATTTTGAATTGGTCTGCTTAAGGCCACTGGAAGAGAGTTCTGGTTAAGCCAGCTTATCCCCTGCTTAGTCAATTTAGTGTATTTGCAGTGATGCAAACTGAGAAAGTTTTAATCAAAGCTTAAACTGGGGCAAGTGTATATATAAAGAGAGGCTTGCAACAACTGAACTGGAGCAATTTAAAATAGGATATTTTCCTGAATCCAGGGCTGCAGTGGAGAGCCTCTGAAGCTGTAAGACATAAGCAGTGACAGAGTTAGTTTAAAGAGAGCATCTATGGAGACATGTGCTAGTTCTTTGGAAGCTGTAGAAGGAAAACGGGCAGTAGGAGCCCTGGGGAAGATGCGGTAAATTAAATGAAGGAAAAGAGGATTTAGGGCCAGTAATAGTTTTCTGTATTCTAATAATGACCTTTGAGAGTGCTGGGAGAAATGCTTTGTGATTCTTTACAGCCTCTGCAGGAGAGCTCTTGTCTTAAAAATTCAGAGTGTCCTGTTTCAACTGAGTCCTTAGCATCTGTCCTAAAATTACTTTCAGTCTTTGGTTTGTATAAAGGCCAAACACTTGCTTAAAAAAATATATTAAACCTGATTCTTTCATAATCAGAGGTTTCCTGATGTCAGTGCTTGTACTCAAACATAAAAACTTTGAGACACCACATCAAGGCAAAGCCTAAGTCTCCACATCTAACTTTTCTGTGAACTGGTTTTAAAGGTGAGAGTCATTCTGTTTCTCAGAAAAAAAAAAAAAAAACCACACCAAAACAGCCCAGCAAATTCCCTAGATTGCACCCAAAGGGAAACTGGTTTATGCTGCTGGGATACAGTTGGAGGGCCATCCCAGAGCCATAATGAGAAATGGGAGAGGAATGGTGCTGGCTTCTGCTTTGTTTGGAAGTAAGCAACTGAGAGGCGCGTATGCTTTTTAATTAAATATAATATAATAAAATAAAAACATAAGCTTTCTCTTTTAGCTCAAACTTTTCGTCACAGGATCTGCCCCAGCTGTCATAGATGCAAAGGTGTCTGAATGAGTTTGCTACCTCAGCACGTTGCCTGTTTCCATGCCAAAAGAGAATGAAAATGGTCATGAAGCCAGAGGCTTGCACAGGCACCAGCGACAAGGACAGTCCTTGATGGTTTGGTGGCTCTCAACAGGGTTAGAAGCCAAGCTTCCTTGCTGAGCCCCTTGTGCTGGTGCAGTGCAATTGCCAAGATGCTAGGGGATTTGTGACTCCTGGCTCAAAACATAGGTCCTGCAGTTGGGGAATCTCTTTGTCCACATCTCCTCCAAGGGGCCAGGAGCACCTGGAAAGCAGCTGTCAAAGGGAAAACCTTGCATTCCCTGTTGTATCCTGTGCCTGGAGAGAGCAACTGAATGCTGTAAAATCAGGCAGCAGATGCCGAATCATTTAAGGCTGAAGCTGAGAAGGGGGATGAGAAATATGTCCTGGCTTAAAACCTTTGGGGAATCATACAGGTGAACATTCCCAAATCTTTCAAAACTTTGTAGTCCACAGTTTTATTTTTTCTTTGCACTACATTGCACCTCACTAGATCTTAGTCAAAGTTTTTGAAACCAATGGCCTGAGTGTGCTTTAGGCTCTTCATCTTAAAGATATTGTTTGTCATAAGCTGATCCTAAATCCAATACAATAATATTTTATTAGTAGTGTTCCATATACATGGTATGAATGCTCTGACAGTATAGCAGCTGAATTTTTTTCCCATAGAATTATCAGTATTGTTGTTAAGTTTTTTTTTGTGGAAAACAGTGAAGTAGAGATGGAAAGAGAAAACATGCAAGTCAAAAAGCTTCATTTCGCCTTCAACCAAGGTAGGAGGTCTCTAGTGTCCCTGGGTAATACATAATGAGCAAAATAAAATGTACAAAAAGACCTACCCAGGCTATAGGATGATGTAGTCCTTTTCTCATTTTCTTGTTTGCAGAAAATATTGCATTTCTGAATATATTCTATGTGAGGACACTTTTATACGTTTTGTTTAAAAAATAACATGGGGATTGTTCAATACACTTTTCTCTCTCATTTTTTTTTCTGATGTTTACAAGATTGTACAAACCATCTCAGCATGTATTTTTCGTTTGCAGTATGAAAACCTTTATATCTTCTTGACATCTTGTATTTCCCCTGTCTTGATCTGAATAGCATCCTTCAGTCAACAGTGAGTATATACTGGTCGTAGTTCTTCACTCCTCTCTGAGATCTTCCACCTTTTCTCTTCCTGCTAATTTGCATTTTCTCTTTTGGGAGGCCAATTTTTCCTTGCACCTTCAATATGATCTCATACAATTATTCTGAGGACTTATCCATCTTCAGCTCTCCAGCTACACCACAGTCTCTCTGTTCTGAAAGTCTCTCAGCCGTTTTAAATATCATATAGAACAAAAAGATCAATTGATTTATTTGTTTTGGCTTTCTTCCCGTGACACTTCCATCCCCTTCCCTCCCTTTCCAGCCGTAGCCTGAGGCTGCTCTTTGGCACTTTCTTCCCTTTCACCTGTAGAAGCTGTTCTGTCCAGTTCTCCATGACCTTTCTTTATATCTGTAATAATCTGTGTTCATGAGTCAAGCTAAGAACTTGATTACTACAACTAATTAATTAAATAATTAAACTTAAAACTTATGTCATAAATACTTTTCCTGTCCATACGCATTCCCATTTGTCCAAATTCTTCCTTACCAGTCATGCTGACAAATATTTCTCTTATTAAATCATGTCTGTGTTTCAGGTGCCTTCTCTTTTTAGAAAATCCCATTTTTTTCTTCTAACCTTCAAGGCACTGTACATGGCCACGTCTCGTTGCTTAGCTGCTGTTATTATCTTGTGTGAATTTTCATTCAGACCCATTCTGCCAATGTGTCAAGCTTTGCTTATTTGGTGCCTGAGTTCTGGTACCGGCTCTCTTTCACATCAATACTTCATGCGTATTTTCATCGTACTAGAGTAATCTATAAGGGTGCAAATACCTCCTCCTTCAAATTCTACATTTCATTTATTATTCTTTTTTTAAACGATAAAAACTCTATTAATTACTTTACTAATGAAAGCTGTACCAAGAATCTCAAGACTCATATCTATAAACTACAACTAGTTTTGGAAGATTTAAAAAATACCTATATGTACATACTAACTGCTTAAATTGTATAAATGCTTTTTTTTGTTATCCTTGTCTTTTCTTCTTCCTTAATGCTTGTTGAACTTCCTGTTTAAATAAAGAAATCAAGTCAGGGGACTTACATCCTCAAAAACTATGTCTCGTTCATCCTGCAAGGCCACAGATTCTTTACATTGTTTTTCTATATCTACTTTAAAATAACATGCATTTTCTACCGTTTGAGACCACAAGCATATGTGAATGTATTTCCCCTCCAATCTAATTGTATGCTAAGTAACTAACTGAACACTTATCTATATTATGAAATACCTTAAAATTCATACAATTACTGGGTTTTTTGTCAGGGTTTGGGTGTTTTGTTTTTTTTCCCCAGGGTAAAGAAATTCAAACCTACCAAATGTCACAAATACATCGGAAAATATATTCCTAATTACAATGTTGTAATGCACATTTAGGTGCATCTTATTAAAACTCTGAAGGATGTCAAAGGATCATATTTATAACGCAAAGATATTTATTCTCTTTCTTCTCTAGAATTTGAAAAATAATTTAATATAGAAAACAAGGCAAGTAGCCATTGGAATTGCATGGAATTTCTTTAGAAAATTTACTTCTTAATTAATATATAAAGCTTAGACACAATATTTAATTTATGAAAATGTTGTATTGTTTCGTCCACAATAAAATAGGAAGAGCCTATAAAAAGATAGGATCTTTTTACTCATAAAAAGATACTCAATATAGTATATAAATGCTAAACAAAGATACCTAAGAGCAAGTATATAAATCAAGCAGAATTAATAAAGTAACCCAAATGTCTAAGAATATAGCCTGGAGGTAAAACCTTCAACCTTGCCTGAAAAATGAAGTAACTTTGTCAACATTTGTAATAGTGCCCTTGGGTGTTCATTACAGCATCACACAGTCACATCTCACTAAAATTTCTCTCTAAGGATGGACAACAGGCATTTGTTAATTTGCTGCCTTTTGTCTTTCAGCCAAGGATATTTTTCTTGATCCAGGACCCCTATAGAGATCAGCAGGATTTTGGAGATCACCACAGCTGAGCAACTTGGCTTGTGTTGCGAAATATCCCTAGGGCGTCTGAGCGGCCACCCGAGGGCCATGAGATGGCTGCAGCTGTTAGTCCCAGGACTTGTGCTGCTCGCATTGTGTTGCCAGTAACAAAACGTTTTATTACTGTCATTGTCCAACAAAAGGCTGAACCAGGAGTCCCTATGAGAGAAAATGGGGCAATAAAGTGATTGGAATAGAGTTCACCCCTGGCAAGCCTTGCCCAGTTTTTTCCCACAGTGGAGTAGTGGGCCCCACTGGAGCCAGTTTCTTGCCTGAAAGTTGTCCCTACAGCCTTTCCTCCCTGTGGTTCTTCAGAGAAGCCAATACCTGCCCTGAGGATAGTGAACCAAAGGACAGCTATGGGATGAGATTCACAATGAAGCTGATTAGGCCAAGTCTGTACGATGCAGGTTGCAAATCAGGAAAATTTTTTTATTAACTGTGTTGGTTTGCATTGTAGAGTTTGTCCCCACTGAGATTTTATCACAGGTAAGTGTAGATGCCAATGTTTCTTGCCTGAGTTGATGAATCTCACTGTGTAAAAAGCACTGCTCTTTTTTCACCAGAAGGACCTACTCTGTAACAGACGTCAAGATGTGGACATATTATTAGCTTCCAGTAACCCCGCAATAATTTTTAAGGTAAAGTTTAGGCTCACAACAGAAACAAATGGTATTTGTGTTCTATTCAGGAGTGAGTGACTGTTTTCTGGAAGAAGTGACTGATATGCACCTCAAGGTCTCAAGCTCCTGGTTCTCTGCTTCATCCTTCACAATGCCCTTAAAAAATCCTGTTCTTGCCCTGTCTGAAGCTCCCTTAGTACAGACATTTTATTGCCAAATGTAAGACTAGGCTCTACAACATGCTTAGGTATGGGTGACCCATCCATTGATTTTGCTGGAGCCACAGATGTTGCAAAAGTTAATTATAGGTGTAGGTTAAGTGCTTTGTTGTATCAAGGCCTGCACTTCTTTAATTTAAAAAAAAAACCAACACACCAACATAAAACCTTTAAAACAACAGTAACATTAAGTAAGCAAAAAATAGTCATGATAGCTATTAGAAGTTTATCTGGTAGAAAGGGGAAGGGGTAAATATATTTTTTTAAAAATCAATTTCTCTGAGGTTAAGAATAGCAGATTTTTTTTTTCTAAACCAATCTTCTATGTAGTAATATCAAACTAGTTACATGCTGTTCAGGAAAGAATATCCATGCTATGATAGAATTATTGTCTCCTTGATAAGCAAATATATAGAATATTAGATATTTCCAACTTCAGCAAAGAATATATAGATCAAACATGGAAGTGTTATCGACACTGATGAGAAAAAATGCATTTATGTTAAAAAATATCATAAACTGTATTTTTATTTACTACTGGAATATCTGTGAAAAAGAAGATTGCTCTTTTTCAAGTGTTAATTTTTATGGCTTTACATAGACATTATACGTGCACTTTTACATAAGAAATAAAATTGCATTTCAGATGCTCATTTTGATTCCAGTTAACATTGCCTTAGATTCTAAAAGAACATTATTTTTAAGGTAAGTAACAATTCTAAATTGGCAGAATGCCTGCTGCTTCTTAAACCACCTATAACATTCATGCCTTCTGCATTAATACAATAATTTCAGAATCATGTCATTATAGCTTTTGTATAAAAACTCTGAACAAATTGAATGTATTTTGGTTTAAGTTTGGCTTTATTTTTCTCTCTAAATAAAATAATGCTTCTCATCAGTCCAAACTGACATTTTGCTGACAAGCTTGAAAGGAAAATTAAGTAATTTTTTGTAATGCTACAAGTATACGAGAAATTTTCATTTTCAAAATGAGATTCAGATAACAAACAAAGTTTTAGTTACTGTATAGCATCTAGAATGTTTTTCTCTTTGTTGGAAGAGTTATGTGGAAAACATCACCAAGCAGATAAAATTTCCAGAAAATAAAACCAGAAGAAAAACTTTAACATTGCTTTATATTAAGTACACTTATAAAATTAGTATTCTAGCATGTTCTCTCTAAAGGAAACATACCTACACTAGATAGGCAATTTACCTTTTACGTTTTAGCTGTAAAATTTTCATTTACCAAATGAATCCAAGTAGATTTTGGAATAATAGTCCTCAAATTTGAAAATTAAGGTTTTCTGTTTGTTTGATTGGTTTTTTTTAATGGGAAGATTTTCTGTTTTAGCAATCCATCTCTACTTTACATGTACTAATTGATGTTAATCTTTCGGTTTGAAAAAAACAAACTCAAACTGATAGTGTTTGAATTTCCTAAACTTTTATACATATTGGAAGCTGATAGTTGGTCATGAAAACGGTCTTCTCAAACATTGGATAAGTGCTGATTCAAGGGTAGATTTAGGTTTTGAAACATTCGGCAGTGATTTTGGTCACTTGTTTCTGTATTGTTTTATAAAAGTATAAAGTTTAGTTCTATATCTTGTGTTTTCTGTCATTCTGAACAACATTCACTAAAATTTGAATGAGTGCTTCTTTGTAAGCATATATGGTAGGACACATACACATTAAAGGAAAGATTTTTTTTAAAAAAAATAAATTATTTCCATATTTACATTCACATTAATCACAGACAATATACTGTCAGATAACTGCCCAGTGTAGAGATGTGGCAAGCACATATTTAGATTCCAAAGTTATTGTTTTTATTTCATTGATATTTAAAAGTAAGTATCATGATTTTGTTAGAAATCATCCTCATTCAGCCTAGATACTCTACGTAAACATATAACTGTAAAATGGACCACATTACTGAAATCACGATGCTGGTAAGGAAACCTAACTGTGATTAAAGCCATATGGGTGGTTAACGCAGTGCAGCAGTGCAACCTATGTGGCAACAAGTGGGGAGAGAATGCAAAGAAATTAGTATACTTTTGTTCCTTAATTTGACAGGACAGGATCTGTTGATAGGACTAATATTTGGACTTCCTCAAATCTCTTTTTAGATTTTGCCTTATTTTTTTGTCTTTGTTTTGCTCAACACTGTAATTTTTACATCTTCCTCCCTCATGTACTCTTACCCATTTGATGAACCATATCCTTAGGACACTAGTGAAATGAGTCATTGCTTCTGCCTTCTGTAACTCTGACATTATTAGCTATGTTCATCAACAGTGATTCACACTCTCATACTGAGAGAAGTCTGTCTGGGGAGTGCATGAAGGCAGTGCATGAAGGTAGGAGAGGATTTGAGTCTGTGGGAGATGAGAAAGCATGCTGCACATCCTCCTCTAATAAAAATTACAGCGATTAAAATACTAACATACAGAGAGCATTGGCAGAAATAATAGAAATAACTAATTTTATCAGTGCAATCTCTGCCCCAGTAAGATCAATTAGATATACACCTTCCTTTTAACCAGGCTACATAACAAGTATGAGAAATGAAAACAGCTAGTCGCTCCATATACAAGTTTTCAGTGTGTCCTTGTTCTTCATCCACATTTTTGGAGATGGATAAATACTTCAGGGTTGCGTTCCATCTTGTGGTGAGGCTGTGGGGACAGCATGGCCCTGTTCCTCCTTCTGCCCTCCATGAGTGAGTACATGATACTCTGGGGAAGCACAAATATCTTTCAAAATTCCAGGAGAGAAAAGCCCAAAGTCACTGTACTTCAGAGGGCAGCAGCAGCATGCCTTCCCCCTTGCATGGCTGGAATGATTCAGGTAAATCATATTTTTGTCTGTTTTGCTTTTCATCCCTGCTCACCTTGAGGAAATGTGAAGAAACAAGTTTACGCTTGAGCACAGCAATTGCATTTTCACCTGGCCAGTACTGAGATGAAGGGTGGTTCTTCACTCCCAGTTCCACAAAAGTTTACCAAAATATGGCGATCATATCAAAGGCTCAGTTTCCTTCCTTATTTCATTTCTACTCTCCATTCAGAATGAGGTAGTTATCTGAATACATGCTTATTCATTGAAAAAAGCATAGAGGCAACAAGCTCCAACAGGCGAAAGATTAATATAATTTCCTATTCCCTTGTGACTTTATTTAGTTTGAGGATGGATATGTTGTGAGTGATGTTTTGAACTGGCAGCGTGTGATTTCATATGTAAAAGCTAATGTGTAAGGAGGAGGTGTAACAGCCCTTGGCATTTGCTCTTGTCTGGTTCCCATTATAAACTGTGGATTGGCTACAAAGCTGTGCAGCAGCCTGCCTCTAGCAACGGTGAAGATTTTTTCCATTTTACCTGTTTGATATTCACACTTCCTCTAAATCTATTTATTCAGGCATCACACAGAGGAAAAACAGTTTGGACGCCAGAGAAAAGTTCTGAATCTCATGTCTGGAGTTTCCTTGGATATGCTATGTTTTAGTTTTGACAAAAGTTTAGTACCCGTATAAGAAGATAATTTAGTAGTGACTCTGGAGACAAGATGACAATCTTTTCTCTAATTATGTGGCAAAATTACATTAAGTTATGTTCTATATCTCTATTATACACAACAGAGGATTGAGAGCATTGGGAAAAGAAAGAAGGTGTTTATAAAACCTCTGTGGTATAGTCACACCTTGGGCCTATGTGCAGTACTGGTAACAAGAGAAATATAGGGGTACTGGAAAATGTCCAAATGACCCAAGGTGTGCACAAACTGCCTTACAAGAAAAGGCTAGAAAGTCTGAACTATTTAGTTTGGAGCAGAAAAGGCTGAGGGAAAGCATGACCAAGAAAATCACGCAGGTCCTGGTAAGCTGAATGCAGATCTACGGTTCACTGAATCCCACAATACAGAAATTTGGAGACACTGGATGGTACTGTGTCCTTGTTTTGCTGGGATATAATCATAGAATGAATTTTCTATTCAGGAAAGTTGCATTTTTTTAGAAGACTACAGCATCAGATTTGGGGAGAACAAAGTTGACAACATTTTGTTTATACCAGTCTCCATAGTGATCAAGGTCTTCAGCAGTTCTGAGTTAGCCAGATGCTAAAACCAGTAGTGAAATCCAGGGCAGCTGATCCGAGGTGGCCAGCAGAAGTATTCCATACCATAAATCCCTATAAATTAGGAAGTTTGCTGGGGACGGTCTCTTCTCTCGATGACCACCATAGTTGGGAGTCTTGACCATCACTCTGCTCTCAGTGCTAGACATTCAGCATTCACTGCTGGAAGTGCACAGATTGTCACCGCTACATGGGCTGAGTATAAATTTCTATTAGTATTAATATTAATATTAGAGATTTATTAATATTTCATTAAATATGTTTCCATTTCAACCCACAAGTCTCCTTTCCTTTTCCTGATTTCCCTTCTCGGGGTGGAAAGGAGGCCATTGGGTGATAGAACAACTTGCTAAACAAAGACATACTGAAATCTGTTTATAAAGATTTAAAAGTACTTTAGACAGCAGGTGGTAAACTTCAGAAACTTTTCCAGAGGAGGTTGAGAATAGCAGATTGTATCAGCAGGTTAAAGATTTCAGATTAAGTACCAAATGGAACGAGTGAGAACATCTCCAATATCCCTGTTTTGGTGGTGGTGGGTCTTAGGGAACAAGAAGCAGAAAAGTGGCAGGGTTTGCCACTTTCAGAAACCAAATCCTGCACTAGGTGGAGTATTAGTTTAAGCTGGCAGGACACTTCTTGTGATCTTCCTATTATCTTGGAGAGTTCTTCAGCTAACATAGTCTATCTTTTCTCAGCAAGACTGATTATTTTTCTCTGAAATATCTAAATACTGAGATAAAGGTGTTTACCTTGAAACTTTTGTTGTACTGAGACTACTCCCGCTGAATTCTTCAGTGAATCACAGGAAACTTTTATTTTATTGTGTATGGGTTCCACTGAGTTACATGAAGCAGTTTATAGGTCTCCACACATCCTGAGCAATATTTATCTGCCATTAAGTTCAAAAGGCTGAACCTGAATGCCCATTGGAGACAATTTCTGACAGGGCCAACTTATTTAACTTGAATCTTCTCTGTCTCTAGCTGAAACTACACTTTGTTTACTAATGCCGTTCACTCAGGCACTAATTGAGACTCTGAGACTGGAGCATGTACGATGCAACCTTGCAAGGCTTACGCAGCATGCAGTATAAAGTCAGATTCTCGGAAGAAGAGAGATTTATCCATGTCCTGTAACTCTGAGCACTACTTTACTGATAATTTTTAATTGTCACAATATTCACATAAGGTAGTGTAAGCAATGTACATACAAGATTTAAATGTTGAAAGAAATCTTTTCCAGAGTGCTGGGTAAAACCAATTTTAGCAATACCTTAGCTCTTGGGGATTTTTGATAACATTTTTCTTGTAACTGCCTGAGAAAGTTTGAATTTGTTAAAGAAACTAGCTACCCATCTAACCTCTTCTATGAGGTTTAATACTTCCACACCATCAATCTCTGTCTTTTTATCTGTAATTCACCAAACTCATTGCCCTGCTCCAGAAAAGGATTTTTGCAGTAAAAGTGGTTTCAGATTGGTTTTGTTTGTTTGTTTTTAAGAATGGAGCAACTTTTATTTGACAAGTGAACACTTCTGATTTTGACTTTTTCATGATCTCTCTTGGTAACAGGACAGCTTGCTCAGAGAGATAATTGTGCCAAACAATTAGCTATGGCACAAAATTACGAATTTGAAAGCTGCAAGTCTCTTACCGGCATGAGGTGCCATTTGAAGTTTGTTTTGTGTCTAAGGAGTTCCCTGTTTAAATATTCTTTTACAATTCTTCCCTTTCCATGCTCTTAGCAAATTGCTAGCAACAATAGCGGAAAATTACTGAATAGAAAGAAATTTAGACATGATAATAATTCAGTTCATATTAGCAAACCCCCCACAGAGAACCTTTCTATACCTACTTCCTGTTCTGAAGGGGCACTTAAACTATTGCTGTTCATAAGAATTTACTTCTTATGATTGATAGTAAACATGTAATTTTCACTTTGTAATAAATGAGCTTTTTTTTTTTCCAAACTAATTGTCTTTCTTCTTGCATTAATAGAATTACCATTTCCCAATGCAGTTTCTTACTATTAAGGAATAAATGAGGAGATACTACAAACCACAAATGAGTCAAACCTCTGTTGCCTTTTTCTGTTCCTATCTGTGCAAAGTGGATGTCAAATGTTTCCAACTCTGGAATATTGACACTTGTGGCATCTTTGGACTTGAAGTTCAAGCTGATCTAGGGTAAATAACTACATAGGAAGTCAGGATAAAGGAGGAGCTTGCCCT
>NW_009719208.1:2338-3133 GCF_000703405.1 Apaloderma vittatum | reverse complement strand
CGGGGCGGGGTGGGGGATGAAGCACCCCAAGACACCCACGAGGGTTCTTCTTTTTAAGAAGCTCCGACGTGCTTTGTTTTTTTTTTTCTTAGAACAAAGAGACGTTGACGCGACTCGTCACCCTTAAACCCACGCCGTAAAATATTCAGCGTGACACCAGAGCTGAGCTGGGCATGTGCCAGCACCGGGCTCCGAGGGGTTTTGTTTCTCCTCCTAAAGGGTTTTATTTCCCGAACTGGAAAAATTGGAGCTAATTGGGGGGGTTTTTTTGAGAGGTTGAAGGTACAAACTGGGTGATTGCTCCATCCTCGGGGTGCACAGGCCAGGAGGTCGGTGTGGCACCTGCTGAGGAGACAGCAGACCCCGCCACGACTTTAATCTTCTTTGTTTTAATTAAATCCTCATCTCGGCGTGGGAGAGCCCTTTGTGGCTGCAGCTGTCCCCCCACCAACTCCCTGCGCGGTCACGCGCCCTTGGAATTCAGTCGCGCTCCTCAGGGCCGACGGGAAACTCAGCAGAGCCGTAAGCGCCAGGGAAAAAGAGGTTTCTGGCGTTAGAAATCATCGGTTTGGTAAAAATAAAAGGGGCACCAAGCAGGATGCGGAACTCTTCAGCGGAGCATCGCCCCGATCCTCCAGCACCACGCGGCGTCGCAGTGGTTTGCGCTGGAGGCGTAGATCCCGTTTTGACACCTCAAAAAGTGTTGCTAGACAAGGAAAATACCCCCCAAAAGTGGGGTTTTTTTAGCTCCCAGGATTAGGAGGGCTGAGCGCTGCCTGGGGCAAAGGGACCGGT
>NW_009719208.1:340-2277 GCF_000703405.1 Apaloderma vittatum | reverse complement strand
GGGGAGGCAGCTCGGCACGGGGAAGTGCCGCGCTTCGCTGGC
This sequence comes from Apaloderma vittatum, assembly GCF_000703405.1. Lineage (NCBI taxonomy): Eukaryota > Metazoa > Chordata > Aves > Trogoniformes > Trogonidae > Apaloderma > Apaloderma vittatum. The sequence continues at coordinate 2,235 of NW_009719208.1, read as the reverse complement.
GGTGAAAAGAGGGAGAGAAAGAGCGGCTGGGGTGGCCACGAAGCGGAAAAGGGAATTTTTCACCTCAGGGAAGGTGTAAAAGGATTCGCGTGAAGAGGGGGGCTCTGCCTCCAACGAGGCAGGGGTGAAGAGCCCCAGTGGGAGGCGGAGTTTTCGGTTGGTATAAACAATTTTAGGGAGGGATTATTAGCTGCAAATTATATTTTCAATCCAGCAGTCGAGGAAGAAAGGATGGGAGATGGGGAGGAGCTGCGGCCTCAGCGTTAAGGCAGCTTTATTGGCGGAAACCCTTTTATTTTGATGCATCTCCTGACGCACCCAATGCACCTTCATCCTCCGGCTGCAGGACCTGAGCCCGTCCTCAGATGCTTCAGGGCACCATGTGCCACCACTTGAAGGCGAAGGGCTTGCGGCGGACGTTGGTGCCGCAGTGGACGTCGCCTGAGAGGACGTGGTAGGAGAAGAAGTCGTCGATGAAGGTGCAGGTGAGGCCCAGGGGCTCCAGCAGCGCCCGCACCCGCTCCTCCAGGCAGCACTGCCCTCCCACCAGCGGTCCGAAGGGTTTGGGGATGCCCAAGTGTCTGCCCAGCACCAGCATGTTCACCTGTAGCCCAGATGGGCAAAAACCAAATCAGCGCTTTCCACCCAAACAGATGTGTCTGCTCCAGGTGTGAATGGAAAAGAGAGGGGTCAGAGGGGAGGAGGCGCCGGCGGGAGGGGTCTCACCATGTCCGGGAAGAGGGCATCTGCGCGGGAGCCCCGAAGGATGAAGAGCTGGGGGATGTCGATGATGTCCTGCTCGCTCAGGCCCAGCTCCTGCTTCAGGAGGTCGCGGTTCCAATCGATGCAGCGCTGCGGAGAAAGGGACCTGGAATTGCCACCCCCTGGCCATCCCAGCCACCCAAATTTCACACACAGCCCCCTTATATCCCACCCGGATCCTCGCCCACTCCGTCGTGTCTCATCCCATCCCTCTGAGCAACCTCCTGATCGCATCCCCAGCCCGAGCAACCTCTTTCCTCAGGTTTTGACCCCTCTGCGGTCACCTCCCAGGAGGACAACAGGCACCCAAGGGTGCCTGGCTCCTCTACAGTCTCCCTTCTTGCCCGCCTGCACGGTGCAACCCACATCCCAGTTTCTTGCTGTTCCCCAGGATCTCAAAAAATTCCATCCTCGTGCCCAGAAAACCCCCGGGTCCGTCTCGGCGCCGCGGAGCGCAACCCCAGCCGAACCCGCGGCTTCGAGGACTCACCTGCACGTGCCTGTTGTCCTTCTTCAATGACTCGTCTTCCAGGATCTCATCGATGCTTCTCTTCTCGGCTCCCTTCAGTCCTGCTGGGAAGCGGGAGCAGAGCAGTCAGGGACACCAGTGAGGGATGCTGGGGGTCCCCGCAGGGACACCCATTCTCTTACCAACAAGTTGCTCGGCTTCGCCGTGGCCCTGCCTCTGCTTCTCCTTGAAGAGCTTGTAGCAGGCGTTGGGGCTGGCCAAGAGGAGCCGGAAACCCTGCGGGAGAGAGTCGAGAGGTCACACTTTGCTGTCGGGAGGGGATATTTTATCGCATGGCCTTGCTGAGAGGCACCACCCAGAGCCCAAACCCCACCCAGAGCCCAAATCCCACCCGGCAGGGTGCACAGGATCCCACCCAGGGACTCGCTGCTTTCCAGGAAGCCACCCCAAAAGAAGGTGCATCACCCAGCCCTACCAGAGGGGACAAGGAACCACAAAAAGGGCTTTTTTATTGCATTTCCAGAAGACGTCCCCCGCGGTAGCAGGAGCAGCTTTAGGAACCGGTACCTTCCTATCATAAGCGGGCACGAAAGTGAGGAATTCATCCACGTGGCCCACGTTCAGCCACTCCGAGTAAATCTCCACCGGAGCCTGCACTTTCTGC
>NW_009719208.1:0-208 GCF_000703405.1 Apaloderma vittatum | reverse complement strand
CCTGCCCCCCAAGCATCGTGCCGAGGGGAGGAGATGCATGTGCACATCCTGTTTTGATAGGAAACACCGAGAGGAGGCTGGAAATAGTCTGAGAAACATGTAGCTGTTATGCATTAGGATATACAAATATATATTAATATGTACATCGTATTTTACTATATTATAGTAACGTATTATATATTAATATGCAAATACACTATATTCTATA
>NW_009719207.1:0-226 GCF_000703405.1 Apaloderma vittatum | reverse complement strand
TAAATAACGCCCCGGAGGAGGCCGAATATCCTCACTCAAAAAAAATAACAACTTTTGGGAACACTGCTGGAACAATTTTGGAAACGTGCTGGGCCAATTCCCTTCTGTTGAGGAGATCTTTAGGTGTTGGAGGGGAAGGGGCGGGTGAGAGGAGCGACCCTGTGGACGTGAAGCAGGGAAGGAGGCTGGAGCAGAGGCTCCCCAGCCTCCCACAGCCCCGGACCAG
>NW_009719206.1:7049-9701 GCF_000703405.1 Apaloderma vittatum | reverse complement strand
GGCCCTGCCAGGGCGGGGAAATGGTTTCATCCGCTTTCTTCTCTGCAGCTCGGCTCGGGGGGGGGGTTGTTGAGGAAATGGCCTCAGGTTGCACCAAGGCAAGTTTAGGTTGGATATGAGGAAGAATTTCCTTATTGAAAGGGTTATCAGGCATTGGAACAGGTTGCCCAGCACATTGGTGGAGTCCCTGTCCCTGTAGGTGTTTAAGAGTCCAGTAGACACAGCACTTAGGGATGTGGTTTAGTCGAGGACTTGTCAGTGTTGGGTTAATGACTGGACTCGATGATCTTAAAGGTCTTTTTCCACCTAGGTAATCCTGTGATTCTGTTGCCAGCTCTGCCAAGAAGTAGAGCTGGTGTAAGGCTGCCAGTGCCTCTGGGCATGTTTTGGAGTTGCCAGCCTACATTTTGCACTAGTCAAATCAAAATAAGCGTGTGCAAGTGTTAAGGTGCAAGGGTGCTTGCAACAGGGGAGCTCACACTGGCACCCGCTGCTCTGCAGCCCCTTCCCCTGAGGACCACGGGCTCACGGCTCTTCCTTGTGCCTCCTCTCTCGTCTTCAGCTCCTGCAGCCAAAGCCCTGACAGCTGGATCGAGCCCTGTCAGAGCAGCACAGACCCAGCAAAGCCCTTGCCAAGGAGGGTTAGCAGCCAGACACGTGCTGGGAGCTTGCGACGTGTGATGCAGAGCTCTCCCTCCCAAAACTGCTGTGCCCGGAAGATGCCCAGGGGCTAATGGGTGTGAAGGCAAGGACCCTTCCCCGCTTTGGGGACACTGGGGAAGTTCTTAGGGGATCCAGCTTCCCCTTTCTTGCTTATCTCTAGGGATACTGAGTATTTTATACTCTTATTTTTCTCAGTGTGATGGTACATCACTTACTGACCCAGGCTGGCAGCCTGCAGGGTGCGCTTGGGAGGGGACACTCCTGTCCCCAAAGCGCTGCTAAATCCGCTGCCCCGGCTGGGGTGTTTCCCTGCCTGGGGAAGTGCTGCTTCCCGGGGAAACTCTGAGCTGCCCTTGCAGCTCACAGTCGCGTGGGCAGTCACAAGCCACACGGTCACCGCCCCGCCGTGTCCCCACGCTGCCGTCCTGGGAGTGCCAGTGGGTGCCGGAGCCCTGGGCAGAGGTGAGCGAAGGGCTGGCTGGGGCACGGGGAGCTTCACTTTCCTCAGTGGTGGGGGCTTTCTCTTGTCATTTCTAAGGTCCTGCTTTCCCCCCACCCCTCCTCCAGTTCTCCTTTGGCATCTTCTGCGACAGGGTTTTAAAAACACGTTTATTTAAGGGTTAGACCCTCTCCCCTTTGCCACGGGATCTGCCTCTGGATTGCCAGCGGTGAGGATTTGCACGTGCAAAGCTTGTGTTTGACCTTCCTTTGCTCCAGGGTCCCCAAAGCCCAGCACAGGTATGTGTGGGCCGAGTCCCGTGGCAGATAGAGCATTGGTCCCTCCTCATCGCCTGCGTGTGTAGGAGGAAGGATGGCTCCGCTCCCCACCACAACAGCTTCTGTAGCCATACCCAACTCAAAAAATCAGTTTATTCCAATTTCCAAACCCTGACAGCATCTGATGGCACCAGCACGGTTGCAGCTGGAGCAAACCTGTATAGAAGCAGGACAGGGGATACTGCTGGTCCTCTGTGGAATTTGGGAGATGGAAGTCAGTTTTTTTTGGCAAATAAGTCCCTATCGTGAGGTAAAGCCCTCGCTGTGGGGAGGGGAGCAGAGTTGTGCCTGACACCCCAGAGCTGCCCGAAGGCTCTGGCCCTGCTCTTGAGGGCTGGGCCCCAACTTGTCTCCAAAGCTGGGTTAGGAAAACCATCTGTTGGGTGAAGCTGAGCCCTCGGCAAAGCCTCACGGGTGGCTGCATCCAGATCCGCACCTCATGGGCAGTGGCTGCCTCCTCTGCTCCTTCCCTGACTTTTTTTTTCTTACCAGAGATATTCTCCTCCCTGGCTGTCTCCACCTCCCTTTTCCCTCCTGCCATGTGTGATCTAGCCTAAATATTTCCTTCCATAGCTTCAGGACACTCTGGGTATCCTGCCATCTTTGGAGACTGCGAATAATTCCCTTCCTTCATTTATATCATTACCTTGAAGGTATTTATAGAGCATGATCTTGAGTGGAAAGGAAGGCATGACTATATATAAAGCTGAGATCCCTTGGTCCTGCTGCTAACTGCCTGAAACTGCTCCTGATTTAAACTTTTATCCCATTTGCTGAACATTTTGGACTTCACAGGAGCATCCTCGCCTTTAAATCCCCATCCTGAGCAAGCAGAGAGATGCAACTATGAGTTCTCCAAATTTCTGCTGTCGAAGTAATCCAAACTCGTGAATATTTGTCTTGGTCTGGTTGTCTTCTGTCCATGCGCTGGCAGAAGCCCTTGTGTAGGAGGAAATGTGACTGTATGGGGTGCTGAGCTACACCCCACGGTGGGTGCCTGGTCCTGGAGCATCCGCGTTCCTGAGCACCGGTCCAGGCTCTGCGCTCAGCATCCAATAAGAATAAGAAAATAAGAATAAAAGAATAAGAAAGAGGCCCTCTGCATGTGTGTCTGTCTCCTGCAGCCCAGGACCATGGGGAGCAGCAAGAGCAAGCCCAAAGACCCCAGCCAGCGCCGGCGCAGACTGGAGCCCACCGACAACGCCCAACACC
>NW_009719206.1:2990-7022 GCF_000703405.1 Apaloderma vittatum | reverse complement strand
CGGCTCCCAACCCCCATGCGCCGCCCAGCCGCTCCTTCGGGACTATGGCTGCCGAGTCCAAGCTCTTCGGAGGCTTCAACACCTCTGACACAGTCACGTCGCCGCAGCGTGCCGGGACGCTGGCCGGTCAGTGTGGGCTGGGGGCTCGGCATGGCGGGGAGGGTCTTGGCTGGGTCTTTGGGGGTTTGATTCCAGCTTCTTCTGGTGTCAATGGGATTTCCTGCGTTTGAGGAGCTCTGAGCTGCGGTGGGGAGCAGGTCTGTGTCTCACCAGCTGGTGGGAGGGCAGGGTGCCCCAGCGCCGTGCCGTCCTGAGCGCCCGAGTGTCCTGTTGCAGGTGGAGTCACTACCTTCGTGGCCCTCTATGACTACGAGTCCCGGACTGAAACAGACTTGTCCTTTAAGAAAGGAGAGCGCCTGCAAATCGTCAACAACACGTGAGTGTCCCTGTGCCTCCAGCGGAGCCCCCCAGCCCAGGCCCCCCGCTCTCCCCGGGATGGGTGCTCAGAGAGGGATGCACCGAAACTCACGCGGACGTGGTGGCTTGTCCAAGGACGCCAGCGCTGGAGGCCATCATTTGCCTGCTTCCGTGTCCTCCCAGCCCAGCTGCTGGTCGCTGTTGCCTTGCAGCCGTGTCACCGGGCCACCTTCTCCGCTTGCTGGCCCATCTGTGCCCTCCAGCCAGCCTCCCCACTGCCTGTCCCCTCCCTGTCAGCACTCGCTCCTTCTCGTCTGCCTGGGCGAAGTCCCTCAACTTCACTGGTGCTTTGCCCTGTGCTTGCATGGAGTCTCTGATCTCAGCTTCTCTCTTGACTTTTTTTCTCTCTCCTCTGTGCCATGCTGTCGCTTAGGAGAAAAGTGGATGTCAGGTGTGTATTACAGATTCTTACTGTTGTTCTTGTTACCCATCTTAAAAGACAAAAGCCCACCTACTGCCCACGTTAGGGCAAGGTTGGGCAGAGCGAGGTTGGGAGGAGACAGTTGCCCAATGTTTTTGTGGTCAGCTGGGTTTGTCCTCTCTGAGCGACCAGGTCAGAAGTGGAAGCCCCTTCCCTTGCCGGGGAACTGCTCCATCCAGAGCTGTGCCTACACCCAGGAGCTGTGAACCTGGCCGGCTTTTCTCATCTGCACCTGCCACCCCTCTGCAGTCCCTTTTCAGTTGGCTCACTGCTCCCTCCTGGCCTTTTTTTGCATTTATTTTTTTCATTTTTTCATTTTATTTTTATTTTTTGTGAGTTGCTCCAGACTTCCTTAAGGGTCTGGCCTTGCTCATTTTCTCTCCGTCCTGGTCGTAGCAGCACACCCTCCACTTGGAGAGGAGGGCAGCTGGAAGATGCTCCCAAACATGTTCCCTTATTAAACCCACACATGTTCTGTCCTGACACGTGGCATTACTCGATCTGGAGCCTGTCTGGCAGAGCCAGTGTCCCCAGCTGTGGGGTTCTTGGGGTTTGCAGCTTTTGCTGGCCCCTCGGCTGCCCCATCAGGGCACCCAGAACAGCTTTGCAAAGTCAAAGGGTGGAAAGACAAGGGAACATCCCAAGGCTGCTGTTTGTCCTGCAATGAACAGACAGGATTGCACAGACACTTTTTTGACATGATCCTTGTTCTCTTTATTAATGGTGATTCATTTAATCCATGAAGTCCAGGATGTGCAGGGCTTCAACATTACAGGAAAAGCCTGGATTTGGGGGGTTTGGTGCTTCTTGCTTTCACAGATTTGGGAGTGTACTACCCCCTGGCTTGGGTTCTGGTTTGGGCTATTACAAAATGAGCTCTGTCTGTTGGGCATCCAGATTGGGTCCATACATGAAAGTTTTTCTTTATGCCTTATATCACTTCTGGGGTTTCTATGTTGGTTTTTCTTCTGCTCCTGTTTGTCAAAGACTCCGTCAGAGAGAGGGGCTGGGGTGCGATGGGCTTTGCAGCGTCCTGGGGAGCTAAAGGGCTTTTCTCAGCAATGCAGCCCACTGGTGAGGGGTGCAGGGTCTGGCTGCTGACCTCCCTGGTGTCTGCTGTGGTGGTGGGATATCCACAGGGAGAGAGGTGCTGGAGAAAGCCGTGGGGTTTGCGCAGTGCTCAGAGCAGGTAAATCTTCTCAGCAAGTGCCCAGAGATGCTCGGACGGTCTGGGAGCGGCTCAGGGTGCCTTTGGGGACACCAAAAGGCAGGCATGCAATGTCTCCTTCCTCTAGGCTCCCCAGCAGGGCACAGTCGGTGCCCAGGGGCTGTGGGGAGGGTGCCTGGGGTCAGCCTGGGAAGGGTGGGCAGGTCCTGCGTCCTGGGAAAGCCCAGGCTGTCTGCGGTGCCTCCCCGATGGGCCAGATCCATCCACCCCAGCGCAGAAAGGCTCTTGTGGTACCGTTTCCAGCAGGAGGAGGTCTGCTCCCAGTAGGCTCCCCAGCAGGGCACAGTCGGTGCCCAGGGGCTGTGGGGAGGGTGCCTGGGGTCAGCCTGGGAAGGGTGGGCAGGTCCTGCGTCCTGGGAAAGCCCAGGCTGTCTGCGGTGCCTCCCCGATGGGCCAGATCCATCCACCCCAGCGCAGAAAGGCTCTTGTGGTACCGTTTCCAGCAGGAGGAGGTCTGCTCCCAGCCATCTGGGATGTGGTTGGGTATTTTGGGGAGGCTTGTGTAGGGGATTGTTGTTTTTTTTTGTGATTATTATTTTTTTTTTTCCCCTGCTGAAACATTTTTGGAATATTTTGTTTTTGCTGAATTCCCAGCTTGTAGCCTTGCAGCCCAAGTTGGAATAAAGCCACAAGTCAGAAGCTGGGCATTTCTCAAGCATATGTTTTTTCTGGTCTTGTGGGAAAGGAGCCCCACCAGCCTCCTGTCCCCTTCGGAGCCACCTCCGTAAAGGTGACTGGGGCAGCAGCTCCAGCTGAGAAGCCCAAGCTACCTGGCATGAGGTGTTCCACGACTGTGAGAAGTTAAAACACCAGCCAGGGCTGCTGCAAGGCTGGCTGCAGGCTCTGGGTGGGCAGCAGATCCTGGCTGTGTGGTTGGGAGGAGATACCCAGGGGGTCCAGCTTTTCCCAGCCACTTCAAAGCATCACTGGTTTAGCTGGGACCAGCAAAAGTCACAAGCTGCTGATGTGTCTGGAACAAGTACAGAGTTTTACACGTCTGCAGGGACCAGAGCCGGGTCTGGCTGTGGTCTGATGGGTCTTGCAGTGGTGACTGAATTTATTGAAGGTTTTTCTGCAAAGTATTTGGGGAGGTCGTCCTGCCACGTTCTTGCACCCTTGCAGTGCTGTTTCCATGGACCTGCAGTTTTCACGTAGCCTCGTCTCCCTCATGGTCAGGCTACATTGGGTGACTCTGGTGGGCAAGAAGATGCAGGTGCTGGGAGGAAGCCCTGCTGTCTGTGGGGAAGGGGAAGCCACCTCCCACTGTCTTGTTGTTCTTCTCCATTTATTGTCCTTTCCTTCCCCATCCCACACAGGGAGGAGGGCAAACCAGTGAGACGGCTCCCAGGGATGTGCTTGGGGCCAGCATGCCTGGGGCAGGAGGGACGGTGGGTCAGCCCCAGGTTTTTGGGGCCAGCCCCGGGGTACCTGCAGGGCAGAGCCATGGCTGTGCGTGGCTCCATGCGAGCCATCATGCAGGTGCAGCCCTTGCTGGGGCTGTGGTGAAGCTGGTGGTCAGGGGCCGCAGATGATGTGCCTGGGCTGGACGGAGCCCGCTGCATCCGGGCTGGGCACCACTGCAGGGCAGGTTTCACCCCACCTGGCCCAAACCTCAGCCTCGTCCTGTCACTTTTCTGCGGTCTGTGTTTAACAAACGCTGTCTCTTGGGTTTTCCTGGTGCTTTTTTTTAATCCCTGCCGTCATTCTGTTGCTTTTCCCTGCTTCCCCTCCCTCTCTCTCACCTGTCGCTCCCCGCTGCCTTGGATCCCCCAATGCCCCTCAGCCTCCAGCCAGACCCCAGTGGCGTTCAGGTGGCTCCAAAGGTATTTTTGGCTCGCCCCATTTAAATTTAAAGCATCCCATTTGTGGATGGGGGGGCCTGATACCCAGAGCTTGGCCCAAAGGA
>NW_009719206.1:2383-2923 GCF_000703405.1 Apaloderma vittatum | reverse complement strand
CCCTTCCCAGGGGGCCTCTGCGCCCCCCGTCACAGGAGGGAGAGGGGCTGGCTGGGAGTCTCTTGGCTTCACACTGAGTGTGTTTTGGTTCTCTTGCAGGGAAGGTGACTGGTGGCTGGCTCATTCCCTCACTACAGGACAGACGGGCTACATCCCCAGTAACTATGTCGCGCCCTCAGACTCCATCCAGGCTGAAGAGTAATTGCCTTCTTTTAGACAGTTTAAAAACGAGCAATAGCAAAACGCACCCTGAGCGCTCCTCCTTGCCCCCCTCTTGGACAAAGCCTGTGAGGCTGCCCCGGGTTTTTCCCTTTTATGTATCACCTTTGCATCTTTCACTTTAAACGTTTTCCAGCCTTTCTTCTTTAAGAAGCGCATGGGTGCGTTGTGCTTTTGTGGTGGAGGGCTGAGTGGTGGCTGAGCAGGGGCAGTGATGCTTTTGCTCTGGGTTTTACTGTTCCTCACGAGCCCGCAGGAGGATGCCACCGGCTCCGCCGGTGCCGACTGGGCTGAGCGCTGAAGCAACTGTCGCACGGGGGG
>NW_009719206.1:859-2329 GCF_000703405.1 Apaloderma vittatum | reverse complement strand
CCCCCCCCCCCCCAGCCAGCGGCACGGCGTCCCCCACAGCAAGACTTTAGGGGGCTCTAAGTGTCCCTGGAGCCCGTTGTCTGGGGAGGCTTTTGGAGTGAAGGCGTTTTGTGGCGTGTGGTGCAGAGTTGCTCCCGCAGGCGATGCCCAGCCAGGGTTGCATGGGGGCAGCCCGTGGTCTCCAAAACCTGCAGCTGGGGGGGAGCCAGGGCTGATCCCACTGCTTGGGCAGGAGATGGAGGGGTGGACGAGTGCCGGGTGCTGAGCCGCTGCCTCTCTCTTGCAGGTGGTATTTCGGGAAGATCACTCGCCGGGAGTCCGAGCGGCTGCTGCTCAACCCTGAAAACCCCCGAGGGACCTTCCTGGTCCGGGAGAGCGAAACCACAAAAGGTGAGCAGGGCGAGGGGGAGCCAGCCAGGGGACAGGTGGGAATTCACGTGGGGACCATGGTCTCCTTGGTCACTGTGTGGTGCCAGCTCAGGCACGGAGGGATGGAGAAGAAGAGTTGTACCTTGCAGACAGCCGTGGAGGGACACAGCCACTTCTCTCCTGTGCTGCCTGCTTGGAGGTCGCCCTTGAAAAAAAATGTTTCAGCTCATGGCAGGGTGGGAGCCGGGTGCCCAACCACCGCTGGTGAGACCACCAGGCAGGATGCTCTTTTTTCCTGTTTTTTGGGTTTTTCCTGATACCTCTGTAGTGGCAAAATTGTGAATACATGCTTCCTGGGGAACCAGACAGAGGTAGTGATGAAATTTCAGGTCCTTCTTTCAAGTCTAATCACTATCTATACTTGTTTTGTGCCTCCCGAAAGCGCAATCTTAGTGGTTCAGCTGCCTGAGGATGCTGTTTCTTACTTGGAAAAGAGGTTTAGGCTGGCTCCAAACGCACCTTTGGGAAAAGCTCCTTGGTGTTCCTTTCTGTTTTGATGCCTTGAACTTGCCACAATTTATTTTATTCTGGTGGAAACTGCTCATTCAAGCAGCAGCAGCGTAAATTTTCCCTTTTGTTGCTTGTGTCCCCGGCCAGCGTGGTGTTGCTCTGGTGTGGGCAGAGCAGAGACAAACTCCTGAAGCAATGCCCACAGTGGGATCTGTGGGAGTTGAGCCCACCAGCTCCTTGTTTCCCCCCCGAGACAGATGCCAAGATGTTGGGGTTGTGGGTCAGCGCCTCCTCCTCTCCCCTGCTTCAGCACCCCTGGGGAGGGGCTGCTTACCCTTCTGCCTCAGGGACCCCAGGTCAGCGCTGGCCCTGCTGGTGGCAGGGCTGGGCAGAGCTGCCGTGCGAGTGGGGTCAGTTGGACATTGTGGTGAGGTGACGTGGCTGTGGCCGGGGGTACGTGCCATCCCCGACAGCGCCTCCATCCCGCCCGCAGGTGCCTACTGCCTCTCCGTCTCTGACTTTGACAACGCCAAGGGGCTCAACGTGAAGCACTACAAGATCCGCAAGCTGGACAGTGGCGGCTTCTACATC
>NW_009719206.1:467-751 GCF_000703405.1 Apaloderma vittatum | reverse complement strand
GGATGACGGTCACTTCTGGGAAGCCAGTGTGGAGATGGGGTGCCCCAAACCAGCACTGGAGGGGACCCTGGTGAAAAGCCGCTTGGGTTTTAGGGGCGAGGGTGAGGGTTAGGGTACAGATCCCTGCGGTGTTTTGGAGGGAAGGTGTGGGATAAAGACATCAAGTGCTTAAATGCCCAGGCATTAAATGCCAGTGCTGTCCCCTCCTGTGCTAGAACATGCCGACGGCTTGTGCCAACGCCTCACCAACGTCTGCCCCCCGTCCAAGCCCCAGACCCAAGGCC
>NW_009719206.1:0-331 GCF_000703405.1 Apaloderma vittatum | reverse complement strand
CCATCGAGCTGGGGGTGCCTGGAGCCTGCAGTGGGGTGGGGGGCCAGGCGAGGGACACGTCCCCCTGCCCCATGAATGAGTCCTGAGCAGCGTGTCCTGCGCCGCAGGGACCTGGAATGGCACCACCCGGGTGGCAATCAAGACACTGAAGCCCGGCACCATGTCCCCGGAGGCGTTCCTGCAGGAAGCCCAGGTCATGAAGAAGCTCCGGCACGAGAAACTGGTTCAGCTCTACGCTGTGGTGTCAGAGGAGCCCATTTACATCGTCACCGAGTACATGAGCAAGGGTGAGCGTGGGAGGGATGTGGCAGGGGGGTGGCTGAGGTGCTCT
>NW_009719205.1:0-218 GCF_000703405.1 Apaloderma vittatum | reverse complement strand
CCCCCCAGCCCGGTCCGTCGGGGCGGTCCGGCTGCGAACAAAGCCGTCGGCGGGGCTGTGGTTACATCTCCGCTTAAATTATATGTATTTAAATATCTGTATACGTGTGTTTTCTGGGTGCATACGTGTCTCTGCCCCGGCTGAGGTGCAGGAACAATGAGAAGGGGCTTTTGCAGCGCGTTGGGATGGAGGAGGAGGAGGAGGAGGAGGAGGTGAGG
>NW_009719204.1:368-588 GCF_000703405.1 Apaloderma vittatum | reverse complement strand
CCTGGGGGAGCCTCGAAACCCCCTTTTCCCCCAAAAAAACCCCTTTTTTCCCCAAAAAACCTCAATTTTTAGCCCTGAACTCCCTTTGTTTTCCCCAAATTCCCCTTTTTTTCCCCAAAAACCTCTTTTTTCCCCCAAAATCCCCGTTTCTCCCCCAAACCCTCCTTTTCCAACGCAGGGGAGCCTCGAAACCTCTTTTTAACCCCCTGGCGGAGCCTCG
>NW_009719204.1:0-312 GCF_000703405.1 Apaloderma vittatum | reverse complement strand
CCCCCCCAAAATCCCCTTTCTTTTCCCAAAATCCCCTTTCTTTTCCCAAAATCCCCCTTTTTTTCCCCAAAACCATCTTTTTCTCTCCAAAAACCTCTTTTTCTCCCCAAAATCCCCTTTTTCCCCAAAAAACTCTCCTTTTTTAATCTGGGGGAGCCTCAAAACCGCTTTTCTACCCCCTGGGGGAGCCTCGAAACCCCCTTTTCCCCAAAAAAACCCCTTTTGCCCCTAAAAACCTCAATTTTTAGCCCTGAACCCCCTTTCTTTTACCGAAATCTCTCTTTTTCTCCCCAAAATCCTCTTTCCACCCCC
>NW_009719203.1:4589-6855 GCF_000703405.1 Apaloderma vittatum | reverse complement strand
CTGCTCGCCACAGCTGGTGCTTGCATTTGGTGAGAAGCAGACATGGGCACCCGTTCGGATCCGGGAGGGTGGCTCTGCACCCCACAGACAGCAGAGGGTCTGCTGGAGAGCCGGAGGGGCCGAGGGGCCCTTTGGTAGCGACTGAGGTCAGGCCTCGCGTTTGGGAGTCCTCTGTTAGTGGAGACGCGAGGCTGACCGCAGGCACGGCTGGGGTAGAGCCGCGTCGCTCAGAAAGGGCTAACGGGAAACTCTGCTCCTGTGAGGCCAGAGCAGGAGTGTGAGGAGCAGGCGCCAGGTCTGGGTTATAGCTGTGTTTGCTAACGACCAAGAAATGGATTGGAGTGTTGAAGAACCAGCCTGCAGACGGCAGCTATTTGCATTAACTCCGCAGGAGAAACAGCTCTGAGGCCCTCAAAGCCAATCTAAAGAATGTACGAGAAAAGAAGCCTGTCAGTGAATAAAAAATAATGAAAATAAATGTGAAATAGCTACTAGAGGGGAAAAATAGAACTACTCAAGTACCTGCTAGGATTCTTAGTCAACAGTTTAACTTGGGAAAAATTGCAGGATGTTTTCTAAACAGCTCAGTGGAGGCCTCTGCTCAGTGTGCAACTTCAGTACAAAATGCAGTGGTACTAGATAACGTAACAGGGTGATGGATGCTCATACAGGAACAGTCTCAGGCCTTGCTCAAAATCAGGGATGACACCTCCAACTGCTGCACACCAGCCTGGGCACTACCAGCCAGCAAGAAGAGTGTGAGTTAAAGGGTTTTGGAGATGCAGTGAAAATGATCAGGAATGAAAAAAAAAAAATCTCTGCTCTGAAGAGAGATTTGGAAGAGTAGTATTGTTACCTTAGAAACGAGATGAATAAGAGGAAATATGTTAAAAATATTGAAAATGCTGAATAGCTTATCAGAAGGAAAGAGGGAACCTCTGCCTGTGTCATGGCACAAGAAGAAGGGAGCATGCGATGAAGTTAATGGCGAGCACGCTCAAAACCAGTATGAAAGAGTGGGTTTTCTCTACCTGACAGGAATTCACCACCTCAGGAACTTGCTGAAGCCAGAAGCACAGTCTGATTATAAAAGCATTAGGAGGTTGGTGTGGCTAAAAAAATTTACTGTGGGCTTTTATAATCAATAAGGTTTTGGAATTATTCTCAAAATCAAGTGGAGCAGCTGATGGCAAAGCAGCAGGAAGGCTGAGTCGAGCCTCACCCAGCCCTCGTGGCAAGGGGAGAGCAGGAGCACGGGCTGGGGCATTTGGGGTCTGCTGTGGGCAGCAGCACGAGGGGTTCGCAGAGACAGGTCTGTAGGGAGAGTCTGTTCTCCCCAGTGGAGAGTGATAGGACGAGGGGAAATGGCCTGAAGTTGCACCAGGGGAGGGTCAGGTTGGATATTGGGAAGAATTTCTGTACTGAGAGGGCTGTCAGGCGCTGGCACAGCCTTGCTGGAGTCACCATCCCTGGGAGTGTTTAAGAGACAGGTGGATGTTGCGTGGAAGGGCACGGTTTGGTGGTGTTCGTAGGGCTAGGAAAAGGTTGGACTCGATGATCTTGAAGGTCTCCTCCAGCCGAGACTGTTCTATGATTCTATGTTCTGTGTTCCATGATTCTTGCTCTGCCGCAGGAGCGGTAGTCAGCAGCTGCTGTGCTGTGCCCCTGGCTCTGAGCTGGTCCCCCGCCTGCCCCCCTCCCGTCCCCACCTGCCCGTCTGCTCCCGGCCGAGTGCGGGGTGGGATGCTGCTGGAGGCTGGGGCTCCTCCCTGACTTGGCACACAGACCTGAGATACCTGCTGAGCCTTTGCGCGTGGGTTGACCAGCTCTGGGCCGAAGCCAGCGGGAAGGCTGCTCGTTGCGCTGCCCGTCACAGCTCAGCAGGTACCCGGCAAGGGCAGAGGAAGGCAGCTGCCTCTTCATCCTACTGCTAGAGTGAGTGTCTGCTCTGTTTCCTTCTATCTCCTGCTTGTGCAAACCTTTAAAAGGTTCTTAGCCGTGGCTTAGTTATTCCTAGCCATATGCATTTTATGCATTTTATAAAATGCATTTCTTATAAAATGCAATTTTATAAAATTTTATAAAATGCATGTACAAGTGGATTTTACTCCATTATTTTCAGATACCTTTATATTTTTGCAGGGATAGGAGGATTATGAAATGCATTACACTGAGTTTGTGGCGAGTGAAATTCCCACGCGGGCAACCCGCATAGTTGACGGCTGATACGTGCTGACAAGTTCAGAGCTGTCAGGAGTGCACACAG
>NW_009719203.1:3025-4198 GCF_000703405.1 Apaloderma vittatum | reverse complement strand
TTCCGAAGGGGGCCCTGGTGGTGCCAAAGGGGCTCCTGGCTCTTACCGAAGGGGCTCCTGGCTCTACCGAAGGGGTTCCTTGCTCTGCTAAGGAGCTCCTGACAATGCCAGAGGCGCTCCTGGCTCTGCCAAAGGGGCTTCTGGCTCTGCCAGAGGGGTTCCTGGCTCTGTCAAGGGGCTCCTGGTGGTGCCAAAGGGGCTCTTGGTGGTGCCAAAGAGGCTTCTGGCTCTGCCAGAGGGGTTCCTGGCTCTGCCAGCCCTTCCCGCAGCCTCCCACGCATCCCCCGTGACAGCCGGGGGTGCTGAGTGGGTGCTGCCCTTGAGCCGCGTGGGCCAGCATCTTAAATAACCCAGATGTGTGCAGGCACTGCTGCTGTTCTGCATGAAGCTGTGCTCGCGAGTGCTTCGAGCAGCTAATTGATAGTAGCATTTTGTCTGACCCAGTATTTCTTTCTCTTGTTGTTTGGCCTTATGGCTCTCCTGGATGGTTCCCTGTGTATTTGTGTTTGTGTGGCTTTGACAGAGCTTTTATTTACTCCAAGGCTGGGGAATAGCAGTGCAGTGATCCCCATCTTAGTTCCCAGGGATGTTTTATTTTCGAACAGGGAAGCCTTTGCTTTGTGGTAAGTGACAAGGCATCCATAAATGCATAGAATTCTCTCTCATCTTCCTTGAAAAGTCTTGCAGAAAAATTGATTCTGGGTCAGATTTTTATTAGAGTAAATATCAGGGAAATTTAGTGTCTGCAATGTTGTCTCAAAATTCTTTATTCTGAGGGTGAAAACTCCCAGCAAAATCTGATTGTTTTGCAGATATATGCAGGATGGCAAAGAGAATTTAAATGAAAACCGGTTTAGCGTTAGTGTTCCATTCTTTCCAGAAGTGATGCGCGGAAGCACTTTGTGCCAAGGTTCTGCTGTGCTCTCAGCAGGACCAGCTGTTTGCCCGTGGCTCTCGTGACTTCAGCCACGCCGCAGTTCTGGTGGCCGAGTCCTGCCGGGAGCTGAGCAGGGGCCCTGGGCGAGCGTGGGAGCACAGGCCTGAGCCCCGAGCAGGGGTGGTGGCTGTGAGCCGGAGCTGGACCTCCCTGCAGCGAGGGATGGAGCCCCTCCGAGCGGGACGGGCAGCGCTGCCGGGAGCCAAGAACCGCACATCCCCGAATGCCTCTTTGCT
>NW_009719203.1:0-2978 GCF_000703405.1 Apaloderma vittatum | reverse complement strand
CCGCGGTTGGCTCTGACCCCTCCACTGCGCTGTGGACCGCGGCGGTCCGGGAGGACGCGAGGGAAGGGCCTGACCCACAGACCTCCGGCCGTGCTCTTCCTGCCTCTGCCTGGAGACTCCAGTGACGGAGTGCCCGGCATTTTCCTCACTCCTGCCTCTCTCCTCAGCACTAGGAATTTTTCTGATGTCTGATCTGAATATTTCTTCCTCTAGTGTGTTATGCCACGTTTGCTCTGCTCAGGTACAGTGAAGAGCTCGCTCGCTTCCCCCTCACAGCAAACTCATGCGTGCTGAGGACTACTTGCTGTGTTTCTCCGTGTTGTCTCTTGTCGTCTCTCGGCCCCCGTTGCCCTTCCCAAAGGTCTGTTTTCATCCAAGCTCCAGCTGCGGCTGCTCTCCGGGGCCCTGCCATCCCAATCCTGTTGGTGGCACTGTGGGCCCGCACTGGGGCTCTCAGCGGCAGCAGCGCGGCGCTCGGTGGGTTTGGGGCTGTGTTTCTGAAAGCTCATCACATTGTGTTTTGTGAAGTGGTGTGATGTGTGACTCACATTCGGCGTGTGATAGCCTCCACGTTTTTTCCCCCTCAAACCTCACTACGTAACCAGTGTTTCCTTATCTGAAACCTTGTGCAGTTGTTGATTCCTGTGTACGTTTAGTAACTTCAATTCATCAGGACCCGTTCAAACCCTAATCCTGCTCTTGGGAGTATTTTGCAGCCCCTTTGTGCTGCCTGTTGATTTGGCAAGGATCTTCTCCGATCCATCGCTCTCTGTTCGGAAGGAGAGGCTGTCCTGGGTCAGCCCCTCGGGCACCCCGGGGTCCCCTGCTCTGTTGGTGGGAGGTGTTGGGGAGCGGGTCCCCCGCCCTGCACTCGAGTGGGCTCGGGGCAGCTCCAGCAGCCCGGTGGAGCCCGAGGCTGGCTGCTCTCCCCGTCCATCCTTGACAAATCCCTTCGCACGGTTACTGCACTGCTTCCTTCTAGGCAAGCACAAACACTTTGCCTTGTTACTTGTGCCAGTGGTTTTTTCCAAGAAGTGAAGTGACGGTATTTCTTTAGCTTTTCTTTTTCCCTCTTTTTGACTGTTTGCTATTTTCCACTCTTTTGGACACACTCTGTATTAAGCATGAGCCTTCAGAGACGACCTTAGGTGTTTTTAGATTGCTTTAATCTGTTCTTGAACTTCCTTCCAGATGTGTAGTCAGGCACATCCGAATATCCTTAATTAATTTCTGGTTTCTAAGTAGGATCTTAACTCTCTGCCTCTGAAATCTCACAGTTGAGCTCTGTTTAAAGAGAAACAAGTGTTAAGCGCACATTGACCGTTGACATTTTAGTTTCATCCTTTGAAAGCTTTCCCTCTCTGCCGTTAGCCCAAGGAGCACCAGCAGTTACCAGCAGTTCCTGGGGTCTCTTTCTTGCTGTCAGGGTATTTACAGAATGAATACCTGCTGCTTTCCGTGGTGGCGTTTCCTCACATGCTTGTGTTGTCCAGATGTTTGCTTCTGTTGCCTTTTCCATTACATCCAGAGCAATTGCTCCTGTTTTCAAGTTTATGTTGTGTGTTTGAAGTCAATGACTGACTTATGATGTATCTGTTTCTTACTTCACTGCTTATGCATCCTCCATGTCAGGATAGGTCAGAAGTCTGTTTTCCATTGCCTTCCCCATCATGGGATCATGCAGTAGTTTGGATTAAAAGGGACCTTTGGAGGCCATCTCTCTCACCTGGGCTGACCTTTTGGGAAACCTTGCCTCCAGTATTCAAGGATGTATAGAGGCTGACCTCAAAATGCTTTGCTCGTATTTTGCTGTTTTTTCTTGCTTTCATCCTAAGAAGTGCCGAACACTTATCATTTCATGATTGTTCCTACCAGCATTATCTCTGCCTTCACATTTTCAGTCACTTGAAATCAAAGCACTAAAAGAGCTTCTATGGCTGTTTTCTACACCTTCCCCATAAAAATAAATTGTCGTGAGTGTAGTCCAAGAGCTTGCTGGCAGCCAGTGTCCTGATCCTTCCCAGGAGATCTCTGGATAAATACAATCTCTTATTATCCCTAAGTCCCATAAGCTGGCATCAGAGGGGACAGCATGAGACACCGTGCTGGATCAGAATGGATATCGGCCAGGGCCGGTGTCTTGTCTGATGCCTGGCCCAGCATGTGCCTAAAGAGCAGGACACGTGCTGAGGAAGCCGGGGATTATCCCTCCGGCCTCTGAAATGCCTCCTCCTTTGCTCCTATCCCTGAGCATCTCTGCCAGAGGGAGTGTGAGTTGGTGCTGCGCGGCTGCTGGCCGAGTCCTCTTCAGACAGGCGCTCTCCGTGAAATGTGCTCTGAGCTCAGTGCTCGTCAGCGGCAAGTAAATACAGAGAGCATCCTTTGCTAGCACCTCCGCTGAAGATTCTTGGCACTTTGCCACCCTGAACAAACATCCTTCTTCTGAAATTGCTAAAACTGCAGTTATTCCATCAACCAGAACCTGGGGACTTTATTTCTAATATTCTTGACCTCTCCTTGGGGGGTTTAATAAAATAAATGCCTTGTCCCAATCTCTTTTTTTTGTATTATTAGTTTTAACAATATTAACTGATTCACTATTCCCAAGCCCTTTTATTCCTCACCAGTGTAAATGAGATCTTTGCCCTGAGAACCAAGTCACTGGTTGGTTTATTTATTTATTTATTAAAAGCCTTAGACAATTTGTTTTTCCTTCCTGGCTTTTGAAAGGGTTAGATCCATTTGATTTGTTCTACCTGCATCAGGGATTTGAGAAGAAATTGCCACAATTTGTTTCATTCTCTCCTCTGTGCCGCAGGTTTCAGCTTGGCATCAGCTGTTGATCTGAGTCCTCTCTGCATCTCAGCTGTAGCCTCGGTCCCCCCAGGGCAGCTTCTCAGAAGTAAACCCAGGAGGAGCGGGGGGCGTGCAGTTCTCCGGGTGCTCCTGGGGCCACCAGGCTGCCGAGGGTCCTTCCG
>NW_009719202.1:0-825 GCF_000703405.1 Apaloderma vittatum | reverse complement strand
GGATTCTTGAGCCTGATGCAAATCTGGATCAAAAGACTGAGATTTCTGATTCAACCAGAGTGCAGATGCTTCAGAAAGCTCCAAACAGATCAAGCGTAAGAGGACACCTTGCATGTATGGAACAGGCTGTTACAGGTAAAGGAAAATTAAAAGTAGCTTAAGTTAGCTTGCTCTTAAAAAGTAATGTATTAGTTATGGAAGAGCAAACAGTAAAGTCATTACAAGCCTTGATCTGAAAAAGAAATCTTTTGGGAAACGGGACTGGTGAGAAACAAACGACATAGCAAGGATTTTCAAACTATAAAAGGAGAAGCCAGGGTGTCTTACTAAGTGCTAATATAGCCCAAACAAGGGATGAAGAAATTCATCAACTTAAAAGATGAAGTGTTGTAGGAAATGAGAAATGAAGGCCCATTTCAAAAAGAAAAATAGTAAAAAACCCCTGTGTGTATTACATGTACCAGCAGGGAGAAGAGATGTAAATGGTTGAAATGCTCAGCATAGACCCTGAGGCCTGTTTTATTTGCTGGTGAGACTTTTATTAAAGATGATTTTATTTATTGAAATGATTGCAATCTGAATATTTAAAAATCTTATTATTTGCCATTCCTAAATAATCAAGAATTACTTGACCAGTATGTGCGTGTTTTGTGGTTTTGCGTTTTGTATTGTTTTAAGCTTTACATTGCCATCATCCCCCTAAAACCAGAACAAGGCACACTTCTGAACAAGCAAGCACTAGTAAACGTGTTCTTGTGTGGGATGGGCATGCCGAACGTTGCACAGAACTGTGCCTGTCAAAACCACATCAGGCTTCCAGGTTTC
>NW_009719201.1:0-938 GCF_000703405.1 Apaloderma vittatum | reverse complement strand
GGAGCAGAGCCGCCATGGGCAATGGGATATCAAAGGGACCAGGCCCCCCGTCTGCTGCCCCATCTCCTGAAGGTCCCCTTTGCTGCCAGCTCCTGCTCTTCTCATCGCTCCACACGCCTCCAGGAAGAGGATTTTTGGGCCACTCCACCAGCATCCAGGTAAAGCCGCAGGGGCACGGTTGCCAAGGTGCAAAGGTGCCGCTCGCCACAAAAAAACCCAGAAAAACCTCCTTGCTCATGCCCTGGGTGGGTAATGGCAACAGTATTGCAGCAGGATCCCAGGCACAGTGACACCCAGGTCCCTTCCATGGCTCCCACCTTCACGGTCATGGGACATGTCCTGCTGGCAGCAGCCTGGTTTTTTTTCCCCCCAGAGCCCCCGCCCCAGCCCCGGGAAGGCTCCGGCTGCGTTGCTGTTTTGAAGGCCAAGCCTCTCACACTGACACCCCGGAATCGAGGGTTTCATCCAGAGTCCTTAAAAATATCCTGAATTTCTGACACCAGGACTTGGCTTCCAGGGGTGCTTCCAAGCTGTTGGGCCTGAGGCCAGCTGTTGGCCCCGAGGGACAGAGGCTGTCCAGCTCCCGTGCTCCTCCTCAACACGGGGATCACAACGGTGCTGGGGAGGAACGCAGAGTCTGCCCGGCCGAGCTGGAATTTGCCATTTCTATAGCGGGAGAGTGCTCAGCAGGGCACAGGCACAGCGCACACGCTGCCTTACCTCGGCCTCGCTTCCCACAGGGCTTGGGAGAGCACCCCCGCACAGAGCTTTGTGGGAAGTGTTTTTCCGGGGAATCCCCGGCAGCCGTGACCCTACAGAACCCCACGGCTGAGGACTGGGCTCCAGCGAGGGTCCCCAAGGGGCTCTCACCGGCCAGGATTTCTCTGTGCATGCCCAGGAGAGCACGTGGCCCCAAAAACCAGCTTCTGGTCAAAGTT
>NW_009719200.1:0-7185 GCF_000703405.1 Apaloderma vittatum | reverse complement strand
GGGTTGGTTTTTTTCAGGGAAAGGGGATGTTTTCAGTGCCTGAGCTTCTAACGGGGAGGCAGTGGATACAGACCCGGCGCTCCCAGCCAGACACTTTTGCCGAGTAAATTTCCTGTTTCCAGTCATCTCTGCAGAAATACTTTCACGATTGTGCAATAAAGGATTTTGTCCTCAAAATAACACATGTTCAACCAAGCACTCGTGACTTCCCCTTGCAGAAGTTTTCACCTGTTTCTTGTTCCATGTTTAACAAACATGCCTAAGTACAAGAGCCTAAAATAGCAAATAAATGAAAACGTTTCCCCCTGACTTCGCAGAAAGTTCATGGAGGAAATGAGTAACAACCAAATGCCATTAAATATAAGCACAGTGGATGTTTCAGTGACAGTCACTAGGACTGTGTTGCGAAACTCAGACGGCAAAAGTTTGCCACAGATAACACTCCAACCAGGACATTGTTGGGAAGCTCTTAAATAAATAAATAATAATAAAAAAATATATACACACACAACCATCTGTATCTAAAACAGGAAGAAAAATCCACACAGAAAAGTGCAGAACTAGGTACTTTTATTTATCAGCCTAACAAGGTTTGACTCACAATTACAGCTGCATTAAGTGAAAGCTACTTGCTTCACACCACCACCAAGGCACCTAGCAGGTTATTTAGACCCAGCAAAGTATCTTTATAACACAATTTAAACCACACATTGGAAGCAATGAGAAGAACACAGTTTTATAATTGCAAAATTGATTTACACAAGACCTCGGACCCCATTATCAGAGGTGGCCACAGGCACTGGCACTTCCCATTTGCTCCAGTGTGGCTCTGAGCATTCCGCACTTCTGCAGGGTTACAAAGAGCCACACCCCCAAACCACCCCGTGCATGATCTATACTGATTTCATGTTTACAACCCAAACCACTAATGCCATTTCTACCCTGAAAAGGAAAAGCAAAAGGCCATAGCCTGATCACAGCTCTTAGTACAACAGCTGCATAAAAACTTCCCAGCAGATGGGTTACATGATGCTATCCATGAGGACAGACATAATAACACAAAACTAAAAGTAAGTGTTTGAGCAAACATAAACTAGTAGTGGATCTATCCGTTTTGGTGGTCAGATTGAAGACTTGCAGAAGAGTGCAGATCATACTCACTGGTAAAATAAGACACATAACTTGATATTGGACCAGTACAACAGGTATGATGCTACACACACAAGTCCCAAATTCTGCAAAGGCTACACATATAGGGAAGCAGTATTCAGGGAAGTAAATCATGAGCAAAAAGAACATATATTGTTTGATGAAAAAAAGATCACTTTTCTTAGCTTACTGCAAAATACAAGTGGTCTAAGTACAGCAGCTGAACAAAGTAACTTCTTTCTTCTTAGTGCCTGAAGAGTAAATTAACCGCTACATGTTCTGTTATTACGCTTTAGAGTTGACAGTTGATCAATTTCTTTATTCAATTCCTCTTGCTTTCAATTCTGATCGAACCCGCTGCAGATAATCAGGATCAGGGTAACCAAACCTGGGAGAAGAAGAAAATAATTGTCTGGGCTACTTTTGCAAGGAAGCACTTGGCAGTTCTACAGAACCTTCACATCAACAACTTTGAAAACACAGAGGTGGTAGAGACAGGGTAAAGCTAAAAACTTAAGAGCTGCTGAATTATGTTGTCCAAATCAACACTTTATTTTCAAAGCTGCCTGCTGTCTCACTTGACAACGACAGGGTACCTAAGTATGCATCCTTCTAAAAATCAGACCTGAAGCATATCCACGTGAGCATCCAAAATACAAATACCATGGCACCTCTGGATTTTAAGTAGTGCATCACCAAAAATGTGTGTGAAGCAAAAGATGACTTGGGCAGAGGGGGAGATAAATCAAAACATACTTTTTGCCCTTTTATCATCCTAGCCCAGGAAGGAGGATCTAGACAAGAGACCTTCAGAGCTTGCAGGAAGACACCTGCCCCTGAGAAGCTGCAACAAGCTTGTCCCTTTAAGACTTTTTCCAGGAGCCAAACAGTTTACTGATATGATTAATTACAGATTATATCTTTAAGAACTGTCAGCTGTATGTGCATTAAGGGGCGGAACATTATGACCCTGACTAGAAAACTGTTATACCCTGAGGAATTAGTGATCCATGTAACAGCTACGCCGCGTGGCCTTCAGGCCTGTGTTGTGCAGTGCACACTCCACAGCTGCACGACAGGCTCAGCCAGCTCCTGCTCCGTACCTGTGATTACACCACCTGCATGTCCTTGCCTTTACTTAGAAGCACAGCAAGTCCTCTACAAGTGTGGAACGGAGTTGTCTTCTACTAAGAAAACCCTGTAATAGCTCGAACAAGCAAAATGGGCTAACTCTTTCTATGGATGGGGTTGGCATGGTGCCCTGTGTGCTGCACAGCTCAGGATTCCTACTATCCAAAAGGACGTAACCCTATCTAGAATCTCTTTCTTCTTGCTGTTAGCTAGCTCTGATAAGTAGAAACTAAAACTTTATTTTACAGGATCTGAATGCCATCTTCACTGAGATGATAATGGACCAGCACCTCCTGGCACAAACCAGCCGGTACCACAAGAAGCTGAAATCAGGAGTCCAACCTTACCTGATACCAAGAGCTTGCTGTCCTGTCCTGTACTAGAGGTAGTTTCTAATCAGAGCAGTTACTGAGTAGGTGCTTTACACAGCTCATTGGTGAACGAGTGGCCTGAGGGGTAACAGAAGACTAAGCTCATTCTTTTTCCAACTGCCCAAACTGGTGAAAGTGATTCAAGTCTAGATAAGTGTTCCACTTACAAAGTGACACAATGTGAAAGCTCTAATGCAGAAAATATTCGAGGCAGCCTTCCTGGTACACCTGAGCAACAACACAATTACGCAAAGAGAAGTCTACTTACTTGGTAGCTCCCCCAGTCATGGCAGTTTTGTGGTGAATATCATTCCATGTGATAACATCCTCTTCACCAGTAGTACGCGACTGCCCCACTGTGAAAATCAGTTTTTGGGCAAAGGCTTTTCTGAGGAGCTGCAGAACTTCTTGGCCTTCCTTATTGTCAGGTAAATACGCTCTTCGACAAACTGCCAAATAAGGTTTCCCTGGGTTTGGATGGTCGTCCTGTTTTGTAGAAAAAAAAAAGAAAAAAAACCCCAACAAACACAAAACTCACATTGTATAAGATAAACACTTTGGAAACACGAAAATTGCACACCCCAGTTTTCACAATACTTTTTATCCTGCCTTTGATTCAGAAGGACATAGCATGACTGATGACTGATTTTTGAGGCATTATTTTTCTCATTAAACAATTTCTTTCACATGTATCATTCACATTTTCTTGTCATTGCTCATGCATCCACTGTTATGTGTTTCTTCCCCTTGGCTTTCCCAAATGCATGTCACCCTACTCGGACTTTTTAATTTATCCTATTTTCAGCCCTAGTCATGAGTCCAAGCACGTAACATCAGCTGATTTCTCGCCTGGAAAGTTCACAACCCTGATGACTATTAATTTTTGTCCGCTGGTGTCAGCAGCTAGAATGCCTCCAAGAAGCCTCATCGTACTCGCAAAGTTTTGTTTACATATCACTCCACAGATTTCAGTTCTGTTATTCGCAATGTATAAATTAAACACCGGTAGCTCTTTTCTGGTGCATATGAAAGGGAGGGCTACCATTTGACTATTTGATTCCTACTCTATTACTTAATTGCACCCAAAAATACTGAATTAAACACTTGCAGATTTGTATGGAACTATGACATGTCTCTTCTGGACATGCATTTAAATGATGGAGAAATAGTTCATATTGGTTTAGCTGTGTCAAAAATACCTTTTATGAATCTTTAAGTATACTTACAGTTTGAATACCACCTTTCATATTATATGTAATCTCAATAGTACCACAATCAGGATAACCCTCGAGAGAGGCACGTATCCATTTAGTTGTCATTGTTCCCTCTGGCTGGTTTCCCTTCATGGGTCCATAGACGACGTTACAAATAGGACAAACTCGCTTGTAAGTCATGGCCTGCTTGATGCAGCTTTTGCAAAACGCGTGCTTGCACTTTTCCAGTATTTCTTTATTCTTAATTGTCTCCATGCAAATCGGACACACATCTTCTTCCGTTGTTGCCTTAGCCTGGCTTTCAAAAGAAAGATTATTCTTTTGCCTGCCATCGTATTTCTTCTCAGGTGCTCCTGTAGTTTCTTGATAGGCAAGATCAGAGGACAGTGGTGTCCTATTTTTAATTTGTGTTGAGTCTTCTGTGATAAGAAGGTTCTTAATGTGCTTTTCAGCAGCAGAAATATAGTCTGGTAAACCATTTAAGATGTATTTGTCTTCCTTCTTCCTAAGTTTCACATGCAGATCTTCCAATTCTTTTCCATTAAGCATCATATTTAATATCTTCTTCTGACCTTCTGAAAGCTTCAAGTTGATGAGTTTTTCTCCTAACATTGCACAGGCATGCTGAAATGCATTGATGAAACTTTCAGCAGCATGTGAAGACATATCAGAAGTTTTGACCTTAGGCCTAAATATTATGAGCATCTTCTGGCCACATGAAGCATCTTTCTTTTCTATTACCGTATCAAATTTATCTTTAATGTCTTCAAGTTCTTTGCTTAATATTGTTTCCAACAACTTAAACACGGAAGCATCAACTTCAATTCCATTCCTGAATTCATACAGTTCTGATGATATTTTCATGTTCTTTTTAGCTTGGCTATTCTCACCTTTCTCTGCTAGAAGTTTTTTGGCAGCTGAAATCTCACTCGATGGACCACGGAGTAGCAATTGATTTCCTTCCTCTTTGACAAGAAGTTTTCCAAACCTAGCATTTAATTTCATTATTGCCTCATTTAATGTGTAACTGCTTGTTATGGAAATTTTTTCCTGTCTCAGATCTCCTATGCTTTTCTGGAAAGTTCGGGTAAAACTATCATTAGCTGCTTGTATTAATCCAGGATTTTTATCAGAAGTGAGACAGACTGTTGTGGTTCCATCGTAACGATCTGTACTTCTTATACGCACTCCAAAGCGTTCACATAGTGCTCTGACTTCTTCTTTGCAGGCATGACTGAAATATTCATAGAGAGCTGATGGAACTGTAAGCTCATTCATTTCTTCAGTATTCAGATCACGTTCATTTTTCAAACCACTCTTACTTTCAGAATGTGAAAAATCATGGCTTGGGTCATTGCCTGCAAGGATAGCCTTGAAGTAGTGATAAGCTTTTTCAATATCTGTAAAATCTCCCGTCAATTTCTCAAAGCCATCGACGGCAGGATTTCCTTCTCTTTTTAAATTTGGACATATAATAGCAATTTTCTCCCTTTGCCGTTCAGTGAACATACTGGTATTCAAAGTTGCAGATACTGTAAGAAATATCTAAGGAGAAGAAAAGAAGGTATCAGTATTTCTTTTCTTTTCTTCCCTCAGGTTCTCTGCTTGCTGCTCCTACATTTTGAGTAAGGAAAAGCTCTGTACATCTTAGCAGGGCCAGACTACTACTGACACATTTGCACACACAGTTTCTTTTATGTCACGTGTACTGAGATTACACACACGCAAGTAAAACAATCTGCTAAGTCAGCAGCAAAGACAAAGTTCATTAATGTCATCAGCATTGCAGGAACAACGGCAATAACTTTGCTACTTAAGTCTGAGACTTGTGCCTCGTACCCTCTGCTCCCAATCTCTGGTAACATGATTTACACAACTAATGCCATTTTACAGTGCAAACAGCCATTCTCTGTGACCCAGGTGGTCACGTAGTAATCCCTTTTGCCCTCATTATCAGGCCCTGAAGGTCCTACACACCAAGCAGACAAAATAGAGAGAGAAAGAAGAAATCTCTTTATCATCCTCAAGGTTCCTGGGCACCAGGCTGACTATTCCTCTCCTACACAACCTTGAAAGCCCCAGGCATCGGGCCAACCAGCTGGCAAGGACCACATCACCAACGCTGAAGCAAAGCACCATCTAAAAAAATCAAGTAGTTACAAAGTCCTGAGTGGGAACTTGGACCCCAACTGCTGCTGGACAGTGAGTCCCATGATCCTCGGGTGGCCAGGGACACTTCCACCATTCTCTGCTTCCTCCAAGAGCTCAGTGAATCACTTGCATTTTTTAATGTGTTTTTCAAGTCTAGGTTACAATTGTTATATCAATATGGCAAGCCATGCATTAAGAGTTGACAGGACCCACGGAGGGTCCATGTGACTAGAAACCATAAACTAAGCTGAGCTATGAAATTCAGTGCTACGCTACTTATAAGACTGTATTACACTGATTCTGCTAGCAGAAACCCTCTGCCACTCCGATTATTAATTCTATGCTATGCTGAGCATAAAATCCTGTTAAAATTAAAAAAAAAAAAAAAAAAAGCTTTAACTGTAACCACAACTTAGTGTCATCAGCGTTCTGATCAAGATTCCCAAAAGAACCTGGCTGTCTCCTTAGCATTGGGTGACAGAGACACATCGTCTAACAGCACACGTAAGTTATATTACATTGTTCTTCAATTATACTGGATTTTCTATTTTTCTCTTAGCATCTCTTAAAAATTCCCCAAAGTCATGCTTTAGTAACTCAGGTTTATGGCAGAAAATAAGATTCTGAAAAATAGTAACAAGTGTGTTCACATCCCTACTTTGCACAGGCAGAGGGCTAGGGAAATTTGCAGTATGTTGCCGCAGATGTCAGATAACCACTATGTTTCAGGTGATGCTATACCTCAAAAGGTACATCTGTGCTACTACACAAAAGAGAGTGAACCCTCTGGACCAGATATCCGGCTCCGTAGAGCCAGATTCACATCATCTAACATGCAGCCTGGCCCCAGCCTCTGCCCCAGCACACAGTTGATCTTTTCTGCAACACTTTTAGTCAAAAGCATCTAAAATAATGTTTGCTGTGCTACATCCCACCAGGGCGGATACTTTTTTAAATGCTGAGGTAAGGGATGGAAGTATTGAGGGCTGTCTGAGGTGCAAAACATGCCGAAATAGCGTTCGAGGTCCATGCAGCAGTGAGATGATCCAAATCCCATCTAATTTTTCTACCTTTTGGGAGCAGTCCGTGGCGTGTCCCATGCCCCAATCCCTGCCAGGGTGCAGCTCTGGGCACAGGCCGAGGCCTGCTAGGCCCGGCGCTCAGAACTC
>NW_009719199.1:0-648 GCF_000703405.1 Apaloderma vittatum | reverse complement strand
TACTGGTTTCTAGTATTTTTTACTGGTTTACACCAGCTTCCAGACCCTTAGAAACACAATGACTCCTACTGGTTTATACTGGTTTATACCGGTTTATGCCAATTTCAGACATTATTGGGGTATAACAATGGATTTTAAGACCCAGTCTGGTTTATACTGGTTTATACTGGTTGGCACCAGCTTCTAGTTGTTTACAACCCTGGCAATTCATAGTGGCTTATACTGGTTTATACTGGTTTATACTGGTTTATACCAATTTGGTGCATTATTGGGGTGACACAGCACGTTTTCAGACCCATACTGGTTTATACCAGTTTCTACTGGTTTTTACTGGTTGATATCAGCTTCTACTCGTTTACAAGGCCGACAATTCATACTGGTTTGTACTGGTTTATACTGGTTTAGCCTCGTTTCGGAGGCTTGTGAGAAAATAAGAGACAATTAAACAGTCCATGCTGGTCCGTGCTGGTTTTTAAGGGAAGGTACTGGTCTGTACTGGTCTGTACTGGTGTGAACTGGTGTGAACTGGTGCGAACTGGACTCACCAGGTCCTGGTGGAAGAGCACGTGGTGCTGGCAGTGGGGGAGGGGGAACACGGTGGTGGGCGTCACCGAGCGCAGGTGCCACAGGGTCAGCGCCGGGCCCCCC
>NW_009719198.1:0-17796 GCF_000703405.1 Apaloderma vittatum | reverse complement strand
AAGCCGAAGGGTCGGCCCTGGCAGCCTCCGGGCTGAAAAAGAAGTCTGTGGGGTTTCTTTGGAGAAGGAGCAGGCCTCAAGCTTGAGGGGTCGTCTGAGCTGAGGTTATCCCCAGAAAGTGAATAAAAATGTTTTGGCTCCCTCACCACAGCTTGTGTCTCAGTCTGAATGCCCTTGAGTGCTGCGTGTGAATAAAGAGCTCATAGGTTCTGTAAGCTGCTGCTGAGTTATCACATGTCTCTTCTTGCTGGCTAAGGGAACTGCCCTGCAAGACTTGTTTACTTGGATTATGTTTCCTGTTTTTAAAAGGGTGCCGAGCGCCTCTTTGGCGATGGCTGCTGCACACAGTCCCCTCTGAACTTCTGGAGATTGGTTTCCACCATATAACCAGAAAACTGGCTGCCTTTCTGCCAAGTTTCTTTTGTCAGAGAGCCCTTCTGTGTGGGTGGCAAATAAAGCTGCGTCTGCGTGCTTGTCTTGTTGCAGATTGTGGCTGGAGTCAAGTACATAATGGAGGTTGAGATTGGACGGACAACTTGCACCAAGCCAGCAGCTGATCTCCAGGATTGTGCTTTCTATGATGCACCACAGATGGCTCAGGTATGCTCCAGAGCACAGCGTGCTGGCCTCTGGGTTTCCAGCACCTTCCCTCTCACTGGCTTAGTACAGAGGGGTATGGGCAGTGTCCCGTGTCTGCACCAGCGAAGATCAGAGCCCTCATGCCCTTACACTTAACAAGATACAGCCCTTGCAGAACTCGTCTTACCAGATGATGGTGACGGAGAAGGCAGGGCCTTTTAACCTGTTCTGTAAGTGTGGATCTGAGGCTGTGGTAAATGGAGGACTGTGTGTGCCTCAGTCCTCCTAAAAAGTGCTTGTGGTCTGGATCACAGAGATGTGGAGGAAACCCCGCCAAACCTACAGGTCTCCTGCCTCTTAGTCCAGTGTCCTAAGTCTCCATACCATTCTCAGGCCCTCTTAGCCTGTGCTAATGTAAATATGCTTTCCCTGGGAACTTATGTCACCATGACTAGTGCTTTGGGCTAAGCACTGATCACAAGAGGTAGATTATCTCGTTTTTCCTCTGCCCTCCAAGCTGTTATGCGTAGGTTTTGCATAATAGCAATACTCTTTAAGGAGTTCTTCACCTTTTCAGGTGAGAGTGCCCAATATGTCTACCTCGATCTGGCCTGAGTTTAGTTCTTCTGTAGTACTTCATTATTTCTATTAATCATGGTGACAGGCTTGGCTTCCCTGTGTGTGTGCCCTTCATGGATGCATGAATGAGAAGTGCAGCTGCCCACAAGTGATCAGTTAAGCATCTAGCTAGAAACTTATGTGTACCTGTATGACAGCTGCAATGATTTGATGCCTGGATGTATGGATCAGGTGTGCTGACCTGTGCCTGGGAGCTTATGCTGGAGTGTTAGCTGTGCTGAAAGCTTTCCGGAGTGTGATAGGGTTAAGGAGGGAACCTGATCCTCAGAAGTACTGACTGCTCAGCTTCTCTGTAGCTGTTTACTTGAGAAAATGATTCATCCTGAGCAGGTACTAACAAGTGTTCCAGAATACTTGCCAGGAGAGTGCAAATCTAGAGAGCCATGCAAGTGACCTACATCCTGGGTTCTGTGAGGTAGTAAATCAGTGTAGGACAATGGTCAGTGACCCCGTTTTATGCTCTTAATCTGACAGCTGCTTCTTTTTCTTTCTCTCCTTAGCACACCATTTGCAAGTTCGTTGTGTACACCATTCCTTGGCAAAATGAAACTAAGCTACTGGAGAGTAAATGCCAGTAAGCCTACCTTGGTTCCAGCAGAGACCAGCAACCAGTTGCTCAGATTTTATTAAAAAGAAAAAAGAAAAAGCAATAACACACATTGAGATGGGCTTTGTCAATGCCTGTTAACTACTTATGTATGCTTGTCCTATGCAAGTTAAATTATGTAACTTTCCTTTAAAGCACAGTACCATCTCTCCTCTGTTTTTTCTTCTTTGTAATTATATTTTAGAGCAGCTATTTTGGTCTTCCTACAGCCTTTCCCAGTAAAGTAACTCCAGCATCAGGATTCTCATTTAAAAAAAAAATAAAATCCAACAACTTGCTGTCCCTGTTAAGTAACTACTGTAAACATAAAAACTTAATTCATAATTGCTGTGATGTGTGGTTTTCTGTGAGCTTCTACTGCCTTGGAGGGAGGGT
This sequence comes from Apaloderma vittatum, assembly GCF_000703405.1. Lineage (NCBI taxonomy): Eukaryota > Metazoa > Chordata > Aves > Trogoniformes > Trogonidae > Apaloderma > Apaloderma vittatum. The sequence continues at coordinate 15,596 of NW_009719198.1, read as the reverse complement.
TTGCTTTTATTTATGACTAGTCTATCATGCACGAAGACAGGGCAAAGGAGCAATGTGGGTCCTAATCACAGGGGAGGTAAAACCATCCCTCCTTGTCCATGGATATGGCTTCTGGTTTTGAAGAAGAGATTAAGTCCTTAGCCATTTTTTCAATGAAGAAACAGTCTGCTTTTGAAAACCTCACAGTATGCAATGCTTGGATCTTGAGAAGATCAGCCAAAGCCTGTTTGAAGGCTGTGATCCTGGTTGCTACCCTGTTCTCCTGTGAGGCTGCATGTGGTTATGCAGCTGTGCTCTGTGGAAGTGAACCACTCCAGTGTCTTCCTGCACTGCCTTTGAGATGTTTTGGGAACCTTTCCTTCCTCTGGCATAAGGTCCTTGCACCTTGTATCCTGAGGCTTTTCCAAGCTGGAAGCTCTGAGAGGAAAGCTCCAGGATTTCCCTTAATTTGTAACTTAAGCTATGACTGGTGGACCTGGAGGAGCAGCTTCTTTGATAGGGGTGTCTGATCCATCACAGCTTCTCTTCATGAGCAGGTGAGTGTGGATTGTGCTTTCACTTTGTATTAACTGAGCAGGGGCTATTTGAATGATGTCTGATCTGGACAAATACCTTTAAATCAGCAGGCACAGAGGATCAGCACTCAAGGAAACGGGCTGAGGAGTTTCCTCTTAATCTGTGATAGATTTGTGTTGCAGGGAAATTGGGGATACTTGTGCATGCAGGAGAGGACAGATGACCCTGATGGCTGTAATGTGTTGAGCCTGAGGAGAGCCTAGTGCCAAAGCAAAGGAGAAGTTAGTAATTGGTGTTAAGTGGATAACTGATAGGAAAAATCAACCAGCATAGTTTTATAGCAAGTGGGTATTGTCCACAAACCTGGTTTTAAGTGTGAATGCTTCCCTAAAGCAGGGCTCTAAATCCAAGTGCATGTACAAGCCTGGTGGGATCTTTCACTCGGTCAAGGATGTTGCTGCTGTTTTTGGTGAATATGGGACTGTGAAACACAGCTCCAGGTTTAGGAAAAAAACCAGCTAGCGTTTCAGTGTCTTTTGTGATTTGGCATCCCGGAACCCAAGCAAAAGAGGTAAGGAAGGCAGGTGGGACTGGAGCTTGGGATTGTGATAGGAGGGGTCTTTTGATTTTACTCCTGGGTGAAGGAAGGAGCAGGCACCCCCGGAAGAAATTTCATCTTCAGATAATGAGTGAAGGTGCCAGGTCAAGAGGAGTCTGGGAGTAGGTGCAGGTGCTCAGGTGAGCAATGGAGGTGCTTCTTGGTTTGCATAATCCTAATAGTGCATTTCTTACTTCACCCTGTGTCTTTGCTTTTCTATGGTTTGAAGTAGAAATACACCTTTTGGTGTAAATCTCACACAGGGATAAAGTGAGTCCAGTATTCTGTCATGCCCTATGTTAACCCTCAAGCTCTGGAGTCCTTTGTCTGGGTCTGGTGGTCCTGTTTTGAAAGGAAGGTGAGAGGAGTGCAGAGAGGAGCTGTGGAAGTGGTCTGATGGCTGGAGAAAACTACTTGAGATGAGAAGTGTAAGGATGCTGTCATTTTTTGCTTAAAAACCGATACCTCTATGAGAGCTAAGACACGACGTGTTCGGGCATGGAAGGGGCTCGGATCTAATGAAGGAGATCAAAGCAAGAAAGTAACCAGAAAACAAGCTTCTAGTGGGAAATAGAGCTCCTAAGGAGTTCATCTTCCATGGGTTGATCTTTCTCCCAAGGGAAATACTGCTTTGCATCATTGCCACAGTTGGATGAGCTTGTGCTGAGCACAAGGCTGCATCTTGATTCGCATCATCGGGGCATAAGCTGCACCAGAGGTCTCCATCCAGGATGTGCTCGGATCTGATAGGAATTATTCCCCCTGTTTCCCCACCATCATTGCTCCATTCCCTTTGACTGCTGAGCACAAAGATGGTCTGTTTCTCTTGCCAGCCAGATCAGTGACTCTGCAGAAGTCCATCTGTCTCGTTGTTGGGTCAGTAACCTTGCTGACCGAGGAAATCCTGGTTCCAAGCTGTCGTTTTTCTAATGACTTCATTTGTACCTGATTTTTCCACTGTTTTCCAGTCTGTTTATATGAGCACTAGGCAGTGGTGAAGGGGCTCCCTCGTGCTTTTGGGTGGGTTTGCCTGTGTTTTATCACCTTGCCGTGAGGCCTAGAATGGGTAGTTGCACTGGTCTCGTTAGTAAGGAGACTAAGCAAGAAATGAAGATGCAGATAGACCTAACCAGGCATTCCCACCACTTCAGCTGTATTTGTAAGCTAGCAGCTCTGAACAGCATGTGGGAAAAAGAGTGGTCATTCCAGAGAAAATGAGGATTTGAGTGTTTTGAGCTCCTAGATTCAACGGTACTGCATTTTCATGTTGAAATGCCAATGACTAAGGGTGTGAGTGAATGGCACAGCTTACCCCATCCTCACAAGCTGCTGAGTGTCAGCCGTGGTGATTGTCCGTATGTGCTCTCCACTTGGAGGAAATGCCGAAAAAGCCTGACCTAAATTAAGCACCTTCCACCGTGGGCTGTGTTCCTTTGCATTTGCAACAGGCTAAGAGCATTAGTGGAAGTTCCCCAGCCAAGAACATTTTGCTTGGGAAGTCTTTCTGCTTGGCACTAGCTTGGTCAGCTGAACACTGAACACTGATTTTTAGCCACATTTCCTGCTTGACTTTTGCAAATATGGTTGACAGACATGAATGAGTAACCAGGAAGTGCTTATTTCATGTTGTCTGTTGCAATATGCTTTGACTGTATCTCTGGGGTCGTGCTTCCTTAAACTTAGGGGGATCAGAGCTTTGTTGCTGCTACAGCTCGTAAATCCAAAGGTTTTTCCAGGCTCTGGGACTTAGGGAGAGATTTAGGGCCAACTGTTGCTCTCCTTAGCAGTGCCTGCACCTGCAGAGAGACTTACAGAATCTGTGGTAAAAAGCTTTACTGCAAGAACTGAAGAACCCAGACAGCCCGGTCAGCATGGGTTTATGAAAGGTGAGTTCCACTGGACTATCCTGATCTTCTGTGACGAGGTGGCCCATTTAGAAGATCAGGAAAAGGCTGTGGATGTTATCTATCTGGACTTTAGTAAGGCCTTTGACACTGCTTGGCACAGCATTCTCCTGGAGAAACTGGCTGCTCATGGATGTACTCTTCTGGCCGGATGTCTGGGCCCAAAGAGTTGTGGTGAATGGAGTTAAATCCAGTTGGTGGCTCGTCACAGCTGGAGTTACCCAGGGCTCAGTATGTGGGCCAGTTCTGCTTAATATCTCTATCAGTGATCTGGACGATGGGATCGAGCGCACCCTCAGTGCAGATGACACGAAGCTGTGCGGGACCGGTGATCTGCTTGAGGGTAGGAAGGCTCTACAGAGGCATCTGGACAGGCTGGATCAGTTGGGACAAGGCAAAGTGCCAGGTCCTTCACTTGGGCCACAACAACTTCGATGCTGCAGGCTTGGGAAAAACTTGATGGTTGGACTTGATGATCTTAGAGGTCTTTTCCAACCAAAATGATTCTATGATTCTAAGAGTGGCTAGAAAGCTGTCCAGTGGGAAGGGACCTGGCAGTGTTGGTTGACAGCCAGCTGAACATGAGCCGGCAGTGTGCCCGGTTGACCAAGAAGGCCAAAAGCATCCTGGCTTATATTAGAAATAGTGTGGCCAGCAGGACCAGGGAAGTGATTGTGCCCCTGTACTTGGCACTAGTGAGGCTGCATCTTGAATCCCGTGTTCAGTTTTGGGTCCCTCATTACAAGAAAGACAGGGAGGTGCTGGAACATGTCCAAAGAAGGTCAATGAAGCTGGTGAAGGGTCTGGAGAACAAGTCTTCTGAGGACCAGCCGAGGGAACTGGAGTTGTTTAGCCTGAAGAAAAGGAGGCCGAAGGGAGACCTTATCTCTTTCTACAACTACCTGGAAGGAGGCTGTAGTGAGGTGGGAATCAGTCTCTTCTCCCATGTATCAAGTGATAAGAGAAGAGGAAATGGCCTCAAGTTGTGCCAGTGGAGCTTTAGACTGAACATTAGGAACCAAATTTCTTCATGGCAAAGGTTGTCATCCATGGAAGCAGCTGCTCAGGGAAGTGGTTGAGTCACCATCCCTAGAGGTATTTAAAAGACATGTAGGTGTGGTGCTTAGTGACATGTTTTAGTGGTGAACCTCGCATTGCTAAGTTGATGGTTGGACTTGATGATCTTGAAGGTCTTTTCCAACAAAAATGATCCTATGATTCTATGAGAGATCTGGTACCTGCTGTCTTTGTCTTTTTTACCTTGTCTGTGACTCTCACTCACACACCTCCTCTGCCAGTGGCCCAAGACCTCATTTAAGCTTAAGCCTGAGACCTCTGCCCTTGTGTGAGCTTACCTATGTCCTTATCTCCAGCCCTCACTGCTGCATGGAACTTGGACCTGCCTTGTAACTTTGTCTCCAGCCCCTTCTCAAGCTTCAGAGAGGGGTCCTTAGGGGCACTCTGTTTGCAATTCTGTGTCTGGGGCTGTTGATGAACCTTGTCCCACCCCCAGCTCTACCAGCCTTGCTGAGACCCTGCGGGACTGTGTCCCCTCAGCTCATCCCCTCCTTGTGCCGCTCCCTGAGGTGTGGCCCTGCAGGGTCTTTCTGAGATCCTTGAAGCTATATCAGCACTCCTGCCAGGTACAGGCACTTCCCTGTGCACAGACCCTGAATTACAGTTTCCTGCAATTAGGAAAGGAAAAAACCATGTGACGATCCAGGTCACCCTGCAGCCCTGGGGCTGGGCCACCCAGTGCTCTTGTCAATGTGCATGTGCTCGGGGTGTCCAACACTGCTTAGCTGAAGGTGTGGAGACCCCTTAGTGAGTGTTTGTATTCGACTTTAATATGCAATGTCTTAGAATCACTGTAGAATGGAACCATCAGGAGATCAACTTTACAGATCAAACCCACATACCATTTTGAATCTCAGTGCTTTATTTCTTGATGACGACACCAGAGAGGTAACACTTCAGATTGCTCTCCTCGTGGGATGCAATGGCAATCTGGAGATCATTTTTGCAGGGTGGGGCAGGAAAGTAGGTCATTGCTGATGATGCTGGGTCACTCCGTGACTCTTGTCACCCAGCTTTTGTGGTGGCCCGCTGGTGATAAGGTGGGAGGGCAGGTGCCTAGTTCTCCTCTTGGGGCAACATGGTCCCAGGCTTGGTGAGGAAGACCCCAGGTGCCCATCTGATTTGTGAGAAAAACAGCTGTCCTGTAGGCTTCACAGTGCGAATCCCTCACGAGCATCTCTGTGCTATCCCACTCTGACACAGGGCATGGCTCACTGGGATGGTGGGCTCTGGGACAGGACCCAGGGCTTGAGGTAACGCTTGCTAAAGCCTCTCCTCTGTGTTGTCAGTCATTCGCATGGCTTTGCTCAACCTCTGTGAGCTGGTAGGCTCCTACTGTAAGATTTTGCAGGGAAGAAAAGAGAAGAAGCAAAGCTGGAGACGGATGTGGGTATGTGTGTGCGTGTGACTGATGATGGGGAAACCTTTCTCTGCTTCCAGCTGGAAAGAACCCCACGAGTGACTCATGATGCCCTCATTCCGGTGCCCCTCTTCCCCACCAGCTGAGAAACGCCCTTCCTTGTGTCATGTTATCTCCTTTTCTTTTAAGCACCCTGAGGTGATCTGCCCATAGCTGGCACAAAGCTATCATCAGCAAGTGAAGGCAGCTCCTCCCTGGACTTGCCTCCTGGCCCGTGCCTGCAGGTGGGTAGTGCTGGAGCTCTTGCCACTCACCTTGTGAACTGGCGTCCTGGCTCTTCACAGCAACAATCTGTAGGGAATGTGGGTGGCAACATCCTCTTCCCTTAAACTGGAGAATGATAGAGGAAAAAAAAGAGGCTTGAAATAAAATCTAGGTGTATAAATGTTTTATCAATTAAAAAATAATCACCTGAGCAGATAGGAACCACTATAAGTGCTAAAAAGTGAAGCTTTCTTCCTAAAGGACTTTTCTGAAGTTAAGTGTGTGCCTGTACTCAGCTGCAAGATGATCTCATAGGAAAGCCAAACCCAACAGGATTCTCCCTGTCCTCCCAAGGAGTACAGGTACCACAAAGGGCACTACCCCCAGATACAGAAGAAACTGGGACTCAGGCCTAGCCAGGGAATTGATTTTGTATCTTGAATATAAAAGATAGCAAGAAAAAGGTGAAGTAGTGGTGTTTACACTAAGCATAGCTCTCTCCCTTATTCCAGATTAAGTCCCCTCATTTGTACAGGTGAGCAGTAGTTTTCTTCCCTCCATATGGTGGCAAAGTCCTGACATTCCTGGAGAAAAGTTACCATTTCCAAGTCCCAGAAGTGGCTAAGAACAGCTTAAAACCTTTGTCATTTACATAAGTGAAGCCTGGATCCTACTTGTTCCCAGTAAGGTTGCCCACTTTTGACTGTGGGGTGGGTGGGTGCTGTCACCCTCAAAGGCCTCCTGTGCAGAAACATCCTGCCCTCACCAGTAATGAGGGAAAGATGGACCACTTCTCTCTGAACATCGTCGACTGTCTGTCATCTGATTGAATTGCTACAGTGATGAGCTCTGCCAGGCTGTGATGCCACCCTCTGTCACATGGCAGCTACGATGGCTGCAGGGCTGGTGACCATCTCTCTTTACCCAGTGTTTGCTCCATTGCTGTTGTAGTCCTGGGTTGACCAAGGTGCAAAACAAGCTGTGGCAGTATCTGTCCTAAGCAGCTGCCTAGGGAAGTTCCAACCTCTGGGTACCAAAGGCCAAAAGAACAGTGATTTTCTTCCTCACAGGAGCATCAGGAGAATTCTGTGGTTAGTGAGTCTGGCATTGATTTGTTAATGGCCAACTTAGCTGGATGAAGCCAACCATGCTGTGGAGGAAGAGGCTGGAGAAAAGCTTGACTGGGCTTTTTGGATGATTTCGGTTTGCAGATGCAACCATATTAGTTCTGAGCACATCTTCTCTGGAGGGGATGGGTACCAGAGCCATTCAAAAAGATTCTCTTCACATAACATGTTGCAGCTTCTCCAGGTGAAGCTGGATGTACCAGGCTCCATCTGTGCAGAGGTGCAATTTGGTGAACTTGGGGGTCACAGCGTTGGTCCCAGAAGGGATATTTGGGAACTCTTCAGGAATAGGCTCCTCTCAAGAAGAGCAGTAGCCTACAAAAGGAAATTGGCTTTGGACCTCTGAGCATGGCTTGGCTGGACAGGTTGGCTAATTACACTGACGTTTCCTTGTCAAAACTCATGGGTCTTAAGATGACTAAAGATTTTTAACTACCTATATTTCCTCCCTGAATAGTAGGTCTTTTCATTGCTTTCTCTGTTAACTAGATAACACAGCTGGAAATATTTTTCCTATTCAATCCAACGCTTTGTCTATCTCCTGCACACCCCAGGTGGCTCAGTGAAAATTATTTCTTCTGCGAAATGTTGAGAGAATAATGAAACATGTTTCTACAGCTCTGACATGCTTTTTGCCCACTGGCTTGCTCAGAGGTTTTTGAATAAAACTGGCTCTGGGATCTATCTCAGTTTAACAGGAAGTTGGAGAACTGGCGAGAGACTTTTTTTTGTCCTCTGTGCCATTTTAAACTGCTCTCTCCCAAATACAGCAAATGCTTCTTGCAGGTGCTTGTGCTGGGAAAGCAAGGAGCGGTGGAGTTCAGATATTAGAGGAGAAAGAGCGCAGGCATGCTTTCAGCTACCCAGCACAAAGCAAGAGCTCTCATAAAAATCTCGATTTGACCCCTTGATTTACACCTCTAATGGGAATAAAGAAAGCCCAAAGCTTGCACTCATGGCAGCTGCTGTAGAGAAACTCAATCTGCAGCACAAGAGGGTAGAGCTAGACATTTAATGCCCCAAGCAGATGTCTTTGGGGTTCACTGTGCCTGGAGCTGTGTGAGGGGAGCCAGAGTGGTTTGTGCATGCTGTGGGACAGGCTGATGTGTGGGCAGGACCCACAGGAAAGAAGCCCAGCCTGTGCTTGTGTCTGGTGGGGTAGGATTCACCAGGGAAGAGCTGCGGCTGACGTAAACCCATTTTTTTCCACTTAATCGCAAAGATTGTCAGCTCAGTAATAGCCACGGAGTTTCTTGGCTGATAGCAGGGGGGAAAGGTGGGAGGGAAATGGCCGGACAGGTTTTCAGACCCTCTGCTGAGTTTGCGGTGCTGGCAGTTAGCAAAACCCCAGCATGCTCTGGCTATCAACAGAGCCAAATCGATTGGGAAGTACTGAGAGTGAGTAGGGAGTGAGAAATTAAACATTGGCCCCCAGACTGACAGGTTTTGTTCTTATTTCAGATACCTAGCACACTTTACACTGGGTGCGCTGAAATTACCCTGTTTGTGCTCAGAGGGGGAAAGGAGCTCAGTGCTCCACGCATCTAGGGCTAGGAAGGGAGAAAGGAAGACGATGATGTTGCCTCCCTGTATATTGGCCATCTGAAGAGCTTCCAGTTAGGACCGATGCTTGCCGTCCTGCGCAGCGACAGGACAGGGAGCGCCGGGCTGGTGCAAAGCTGTGGCTCAGGAATGCGGTCCTCAGCATCTATGCCCGTCCTGGGGGCAACACTCATGGCAGAGCCTGGCATGAAAGACAGTTTTTTAACCTAAAGCGATACTGCGTGCCACGTGACTCGCTTGGAAACGAGCCTGCCTTTGAGCCTGCGCTATAGGCTGTGTGTCGTCCCTAAGGGTTTTTTTTAATTTTTGTCATTTTTTAAAGAGAATTGGAGAAATCTTTAGCACTTCAGTTGTCCTTCAAGCACTTTAAAGGAGAAGAGCTGCCTGAGTGCTGCTGAGCGGAGCCCCGTGAAAGGGCTGCAGTGCCTGGTGAACATCCTTTCCCCTCCCAGTGCCAATGGGGCTATGCTAGCCTGGCTGAGCTGGAGAACGGGGACTGATCCTGGGGATGACTCTCGTCAGTGAACGTGATGAGCAGTCGCAGGGCTGGCATCTGCTCCTTCACCCTGATGCTGCTCAAAGCACCCAGAACCAATGCAAGAGCTGTGGTAGGATGTCTTGTTCTCTGTAGGGGCTCCCAGTGCCTGGAACTGGCAGCGCAGACAGCAAAGAGTTTTGTACTGAGATGGGCTCCCAAATCCCCCTGAAGTCACGGCGAGTTTCTTGGCCTTTCATTGAATCTTGTGTTTGGTATCCTGCCAGGTGATGCCCCATATGAGGGCTGTACACCCCCTGATGTGATGCCTCTAAGCACTTTGGTTGTTCATGCACCTTTGAAACTTCTGTGTTGTGCCAAAGTACCTGCTGCAAAGGGAGCAGGGCACTGCAGAAACCCTGCTTTAGCTAACAGAGGGGTATACATAGGACCTTGGTAGGAAATACTGACACAGACAAGGAAGGCTTACATTTTTATTTTTACTTTTTAAATTTTATTTTATTTTTTTTAATGAGGAATGCCAAGGCAATATCTACCGTTGGGGAAGGTGCTGTGTGATATGAAACTAGCACAGAAGCTGCAGATGTCACCAGAACATCCCTCTGCTGACATTTGGGCTGTTCTTTCCAGGACTTGATCATCTCCATCTGCATTTTCCTGGGGCATCTGTATTTTCTTGTGGAAGATGCCATCTCAAAAGCCCTCCTGGAAGATAGATGATGTCTGACCATTGCAATTGTGTCTCCCAGAACTGGAAGAGAGAAAAAGGCACTGCTGCTGCACAAAAGCTGGAAGAAACCCCCCTCTCTCCTTTTTGTGGTCCAGCTCGGCCTCTGCTATGCAGCAGGGCTGCAGGACCCTCTGTGCTTCCTCCTGTGATGGGATGCTGCCTGGAAGCAGGTCCCTGTGCAGGCACAACATGGCATGATCTTGTTGCAGAAGAGGTCAGCTTCAGGATGTTGGAGTGCGCAGGCTCCCTTTGCTCATGCCCCTTGGGAAATAACCTTTTCAGAGACCAGAGACCTGGATGGATAGATGTTTTTGACTGCAAACCTCTTGCTTGGGGTGTATGTGACTTTCCCCCCTGGTAATTGCTTGGATGTGCTTGACATTGGGTTGCTGGGTCCACAGAGCCTGGGATGGGAGTTGTCCGGCAGCTCTTGCCTCTGTATGGGACAGGCCATGAGCGGAAGGTGATGCTGTGGTCCTTTCCCATTCTTGTGTCTCTTCTGATCTTCAGAAAGGTGATATGGCATGGTTAGCATGGAGGAGCAGGGCCAGCGAAAGTAATGGATGAATTTCCAGCAGGGAAAAGTGGTCCAAGATACCCGGGGCTAAGTAAAGCCTGCTTTCCCCCAGTGCTGAGCTCTCAACTCTTATAGTCTCATATGTGTAACCTAAAGCTTTCCACAGGGGGTCACCATCTCACAGGGGATGCAAGACTGGGCTGGGGAAGCAAGGGAGGCTGGGCTCTTATCCTTAGGACAAGCAAGGCAGAGCCAGGCATCTGCCACAACCCTATCCCTTACCCCAGCAGGTACATTGTCACCTCCTTCCGGCTGCCCCCTGGAAGAAGGTTCGATACAGCCTGGATCAGGCGTTTTGCTTTGATCACCCAGATACAAGGACACAAGAGGGACTGATGCTGCCTCAGTCAGACCCTCAAAAGCTTGGATGTCCCGAACCAATGCTCTCCTGCAGGATCAGCACCCATTTTTTGCAGCACTTTGCCTGAATATTTCCATTGCAAACAGATACCTCTCAGCATCTCCCTTCTGGATGGTCCTTAGCCGGAAGGAAATTATTTTAACTTCACCCCATCTTCTTGTCCGACCTCTGAGGAGGATTAAACTGTTTGTGTAAATGTGAAGGGCAAATCCACATGTATCTGCCCCTAGGTGGGGATACACTATGTATGGTCCGAAGCCTGTTCTGTGCTTGTGATCTTGGGTTTAGCATGCAGCAGCCCTTGAAAACGTACAGTGTGTTGTGAGCATGTTTTTTTTTGTCCACTTAGGCTGGAGCAAGGAGGAAACATCTCCCCATTTACATTCCAGGCAGGCACAATCAGCCATGCTTGCTGCTTCAGAGGCATGGTTTATCTAAGGGACATCAAGTGCCAGTGTATGCAGCAAACTCATGTGCCGTGAGCCACTGTTTTTAAGGCTGGATCAGACACAGAGGTGAGAAACAGAGCAGGGAGATGCCTTGTCCTGTGCCTCTCCCCTGCTCAGTTGCAGAGGGGCATGTGCATTCATTTTTTGGTGCCGTGTTGTTAACTAATTGTACGTGGATTTGCTGGTTTTGTTCTCCTTTGTGATTTCCGTTCATTTTGCAATAGAAAATGAGTTTTGCTAGATAGCCCAGATGTGATGAAAATAGTTGCGGAGCTTCGATTGTGCCTTTGCAAGCAGAGGTCCTGAGGCTGTGTAAGCAAGTGTAAGAGCTGAGATATTGCAATACGTGCGTCCTCAGCTGCAGATCTTCCACTGCCTTCATACCTGGCAGGTGCTTGGAGAAGCAATCAGACACAAAGACTAACAAATTGCATTTGTGGCTGTTAGAAGTTTATAGATAGCAATAAAAATGTTTGTGGGGAAGGGCTATGAACTTTCCTGGGTTCTGCTGAAAATGTTACACTGGAAGTATCTCATTGTGATTAGCTCCTCAGGAAATACTGGCTCTGTGTAAGCAAATATTCCCTTCCATTGGTGAAATAATTGGCTGTTGTTCAGTATGTTGCTCAAATCAAAAAAGGCAGAAACTGAATGTTTCTCCAGCATGATCCGTAAACTGTAGGAGTTATAATATATTAATGATAGATTAAATTAATTTAGTGATTCTTCAGATCTCTGGCCTAATTGAAATGCAGACTATTAAGCTTTTGTGAAACTTTGCATCGCTTTCCCAAGAACGGCTACTGACACATGCCACTGGGTTGTTTGTAAATATTAGTTACTGAATACCAGCTTCTTGTACTGGCAGATCCTGCAATGGTGAGGGGAGACTCAACCATTGTCTCTGCAGACACTGGAACCACCTTTTTTTGATACTGGCAGCATTTCATCTTGGCAAATAAGCACCAAGTATGAAACTATCCTCATGGTGCCCCAAGTATGTTTCAGAGCCATGTGCAAAGTCAGCAAAAGTCATATGAACACTGAAGAAATTAGCAGTAAACGTCCTTCCCGCCTAGAAAATTCTTGACTGGAAATTAGATGAGATCTGGAGGATTAAGTTTATGTAAATACCTGGGATTGTCCCATGGATTATTAAAACAGAGCAAAAGTCTTGCTCTAGTTGGCTCCTGGAGGCCCCAGGCTATTAACTTGCATAAATCTTGTTTGCTTTAGAATTGAAATTAGCTCTCTTAAATGCATCAGCATAAAGCGACTCATTTTCTACAAGCCTTTTTTTAAAGGTAGGCTGAGATTAAATGGCTTGCAACTCAAGCAGATAGGAAAGGCTGCGTTGTGGCAATGCCAATGATGTGATATATGGTATCATTTGGACCACTCTGCAGAATAAATGAAAATCAGGATCGCTTTTTGTTTGCTTGCTGCTTGTTTTCTTGCCCCTGGTATATTGTGCCATCAATTAAGAGCTTACTTGTTCCCAGTGAGGGTGACAGACCCCTCTCTGAGGCGAGACTAGGAAAACTGCAAATTGCCTTGTATCAAATGGAAAAGGTTGCAAAGGTACAAATATTAATTGGGAGTGCTTGGCTTACAGTCCTGAGGATGGTCCTGGTTGTGCCCAGGTCAGGCATGACTAAATTCCTTGTTTTCTGTTGAAAGCCAGCTGGGGTTTAACGAGGCAATGTGTGAGTGAATGCAAGATGTTGAGGGAGGGACATGGGACCCTTGGTAACATGACGTGGGGCTGGCTGAGGGTGGTGTCTGAGGGAGCCAGGACATCTCCTCTGAGCTCTCCTGTGGTCATTTTTAAGGAAAAGTATTTGCCTTTTTGGAGCGGCCAGAGAGCTCTGTGGCAACGTCCTGCTCTCTTCGACAGCTGTTTGAGGAGGTGGAATGTGAAATCACTTCCCTGGAAGTGAAATAGCTACTGAACAGCCACTGCAAGTTTATACTGAGGGTTGTCTTATCATCTGCATCTCAGCCTTAAGTTACTGGGTTTGGAAAGAAAGCTTCAATAAGAGCAGAAAGGCTGGTGATTATTTTAGCTGCTCTTCGATTTAAGGAGATAACAATTCAGTGAGATTGAAGGAAAACTTTTTGTTTCTGTGCTTAGTAATGAAGTTTCTTTTGCACGTAATGTGGGCAACGGTTCTTGCTTAAGACCAGAACAGATCCACACTTTGGCAAAGCTATCGCTGTTCTCTGAGGCCATCACTGGAACAGAGGGAAAGCCTCTTTTCACACCCATCTTGGAGACTGAGACTGGAGCAGCAAATAAAGTTTTTTGTCCCTTTTATGAATGTGATTACCAGCTGCCGTTTTGGGCAGATTTGGAGGTCTGAGCACTTAGTTCACTAGTTTGAGCTTGTCTCAGAAGGAACTTGTCTTTAATAATGTTTTGCTCTTAATGAGTTCGATTTTATCATGTCAGTTTTTTTTGTATATTCTCTTATGAAGTACCATAAAAAGTGGGTAAGACCTTCAGACTTCACCAAAGCCAAATAGTTTTGAGAATGAAGGATGTCTGGGGATGGTTTCTTTGCTCTCTTAAGCTCTTGGCTTTCCCTTGCAAGGCAGAGCCCAACGCAGGTATCAGTGGCTTTCAAGGCAGAAGCCCTCTGTATGTTAAAATAAAACCTTATCTGGAGAGGCATTTCGGATGGTACTTTACATGAGGATTTGTTCTTGCAAAGTGGGATGCTCCCAGCCACCGTGAGTCACTAAAGCTCAGACCCTGCCATTGTGCTGTGAGGGACAGAAGAGGAGGCAGAGGAGTTCTGGGGATGTTTACACAAATTTGGCAGAGGTTAAAGCTGGGGTGGCAGTGCCACGTTGTCTCCCTCACTGACTGCCACAACTCCTGCAAGGATGCACAAACTGTTGCCTGAACTGTGTTTATTCGTAGTACTTTGCAAAACGCCAGATACCACAACACAATATTATTATTGGTGCACTTTCACTTCTGTTAGTGGACTTTGCCCTAACTCAGTCAGAAAAGCCCCAAAACAATGAAATGGTTAACATTGTATGCAAAAGCTTCCCAGTATCTATCCATTTCCATGGGTGTCACATTCACTTTTCCACCCCTGAGTCCTCCAGTTGGGAATTCAGTCTGAGTCACATGGAGAAACTGGGTCCTCACAGTGAGTTATCCTGAGATCTTGGCATGGAGGAGTCGGAGAGCAGTAGTGGGTTTACTTATATTTTCTTAACATTGTCTGCTTACATGCTCTTACATTGGCAGCTGTGGATTGTGTTTGTGGACTGGAACCTCAGGTATCACCGTTGGATGCACTCGGCCTTGCATCTAGAGTCACCGCTAGAAGAAGACAAAATTAGCCTAAGCCAAGGCATGCCCTGAGACCTTGTACTGTCAGGGAAGTAGAAAGCTTGTGGCCTTTTAATAGCAATCACATTTTACTGGGCTGTGCTGGAACTGAAGTAAAATGTCTCCAAGTTCCCAGCCCTGCAGGCCTGAGCAAAATGTTTTGGCAGGAGCTGGGGGGATGCCAAGGAAAGATGATTTGCTGATCCTAGAGAGAAACTCGTTCCATGTTAATCTGGCTGTTGCAGAGTAACTGGGATGGTGAGATACAGATGAATCAGGAGAAAATGGATCACATTCACAGTGATGTTCATGGAACATGACAAATCCTGGCTCAACCCTTTTGCATGGCAGGGGAAAATTTTGTCTTCTGCACTTCATTCCTGTGGTGCTGTGATAAGGTCCCAGGCCATGCGTACCAGAGAGGTGGTTGGGCTGGAGCATGTGCCCTGTGAGGTTCAGCCTGAAGAAGAGATAGTACAAGAGGACCTAAGAGCAGATTCCCAGTACTACAATGAGGTCATTGAGAAGATGGGTCTGGGCTCTTCGTAGGAGTGTGTGATGAGAAGACTGAGACAAGCAGTGATGAGATTGGATTTGCCTGTGAGATTGGCCAAGCACTGCAACCGCTTCTCCCAGAGAGGTGTGAAGTCTCCATCGCTGGAGATATTAAAAACCATGCCAGGCAGATCCACGAGCAACCTACTCCAGCTGGCCATGCTTTGAGCATGGTGTGGGACTAGAGATCTCCAGAGATCTCTGGCAGCCTGCGTTATTTAAAAAAGAATGTGATCTTTGATGCTGTATTTTTCTGTTGCATGTATTCAGGCTGTTGTGTGACTGTCATGTTCTTCTGGCCCCTCAGGGTCTTAGCAAGTGGAAGAAGCCCTATTCAGAGTTTGCAACCTTCAGGATAATATTCTGGTCACTAATTTCTGACTTTGTCACATTCACCCAAAATGCAAGCGTGCAGGTCTGTGTATCTCCATCCGCTGCAGGCAACAGGCAGGTCCACCACAGGTTTTATGAGGTCATTTGTTGGTGCTGAGGTCTGCGTGTTGGCTAAGTTGGTCTGTGAGTGTTCTCAGCTTAGCAGAGAGCCTTGGTGGAGGCAACACAGAGCTAAACTGCTTACCAGGGGACACTGTATCCCAGAAACCATTTTTTACTTTCTGGCTCTGCTTCTGGTCTTTTGGATCTTAGAATCATAGAATGATTTGGGATGGAA
>NW_009719197.1:1216-1482 GCF_000703405.1 Apaloderma vittatum | reverse complement strand
AATAACCCCCCATCCTGGCTAGGGGCCTCCAGTCCTCGTTAGGTGAAGCTAATTGAATTAAAAGCACCAAAAAGAAATCCCAAGGACGGAATTTCCCCACGGGTCCACCCCCCAGATCGCGTCTTTCCATACCCGAAATCCCACAGCCGGGCTCCCGAGCATCCCCAGTGCCCCCAGGCTATGGAAAAACGGGAATATCATGAATTCCATAGGGAAAACACACCGGGAGCACCAGTTTTATTCCTCAAGTGGGCTGAAAACCAACC
>NW_009719197.1:831-1126 GCF_000703405.1 Apaloderma vittatum | reverse complement strand
CCCTCCCGACTGGAGCTCCCTGGAATCGCCAGGAATGAGGCGCTGCCTCCGCTCCGTTTCCCTGCGATTTTCTGCAGATTAGGGAAAAAAATAACAAATGGATTCGCTCAACTCTCTCTGACTCTGCCCCAACGCCAGCACCAGGAGAAATTTGAATTGAAACGGGAAAACGTCAACGAATCCTGGATCAGCTCAACTGTTTGGGGGGAACAACAAAAAAACCCCAAAGACCAAAAACAACAAAGAAGGGGGAAAACCTTCGAGGCACCTAAACGCAACCCCCCTGAGACGGCAG
>NW_009719197.1:0-694 GCF_000703405.1 Apaloderma vittatum | reverse complement strand
CCTCGATGAAAACTGGTTCGAATCCCTCCAGGAGCGCAGCGGCCGGAGTCATCGGTCGACGAGGGCGTCCGCGTCCACGTTGTTGAGGAGGAAGAGCTCGGGGCGAGCGGCAAAGCCCAGGTGGGTCTGGAAGAGGCCAAGGACAAGAGTTAGAGCTGGGAACAGCCCGCCTGGGGCAGGGTCTAACAAAACCCGAATCGGGATGGATGTAACAAAACCCGAGCGGGGCGACCTTGGCCCCAACGTGCTCGCCGGGGCTTTTCCAGCGGCAGAAGGTGCCACCTCGGGGGTTTCTTGCTTTCCCGTTCTTGGGCACAGGACGATAAAATAAAGGAGGGTTTGGGCTCTCCTGAAACTCGCCGCGGGGCTTAACGGGGCAATTAATTCACTGGGAGCCCGTCAGGAGTCCCAGTGGCTGCGGGGGGAAGCGATGCCGAGCCAGGATGAAGCCGAAGCTGAGGCTGAAGCTGACGCTAATTAGGGGTTATTAAGCTGCAGGAGCTCAATCAGCGCAAATATTCCTCCTGTTCCTTAGTCAATCGACCCAGCCTAAGAGATCTCCAGCCCCTCTCTCCCGCAGAGCATCCCGCTCTCTTAGTTCGAATTCAATTTCCGTCTCGGTTTGAATTAACCGTTGGGTGTGGACCTGCCCTAATTAGCAGCGACTGATTACAGGGGTGGGTTAAGGAGGGGC
>NW_009719196.1:0-888 GCF_000703405.1 Apaloderma vittatum | reverse complement strand
GGAGGGGACGGGGAGGTGACGGAGGAGGATGAGGAGGGGATGGAAGGGGTTGGAGATATGGAGATGGCCATGGGGACACCATGGGGGCACATGGAGGTGCTGGAGGAGGAACGTGGAGGTGATGGAAGGAGCTGGAGACATGGAGGTGGTCATGGGGACACCATGAGGGAACACAGAGATGGTGGAGGAGAACATGGAGGTGATGGAGAAGGACAAGAAGGTGATGGAAGGGGATGGAGATCCCAAGGTGGTCATGGGGACACCGAGGAAGACACAGAGGTGCTGGAGAAGGACACGTCAGTGACGGAGACCCCAAGATGGTCATGGGGACACCAAGAAGGGACATGGAGGTGGTGGAGAAGGAATGTGGAGGTGCTGGAGGAGGACACGGGTGATGAAGGGGGTGGTGGAGAAGGAATGTGGAGATGCTGGAGGAGGACATGGGTGATGAAGGGGCTGGAGACATGAAGGTGGCCATAGGGACACCATGGGAGGACACAGGGGTGATGACCAAGGACACGGGGATGATGAATAACACGGAGATGATGAAGGACACAAGCGATGAACAAGAACATGGAGGTGATGAAGAAGGACCCAAAGTGGACAAAGGACAGCAAAGTGATGAGGGACAGGAGGTGACGAAGGACGGGAGGTGATGAAGGACAGGAGGTGATGAAGAAGGACACGGGGGTGACGGAAGACTTGGAGACGCTGAAGAACCACGCGGAGATGATGAAGGACGTGGAAGCGATGAAAGACACGGCGGCAGCGACGAAGAAGGACACGAGGTGATGGAGAAAGACATAAAAGTGACGAAGAAAGACGTGGGACTGACGAAGAAGAACATGAGGGTGATGAAGGACACGAGGGTGATGAAGGGGGGGGTCA
>NW_009719195.1:3266-8899 GCF_000703405.1 Apaloderma vittatum | reverse complement strand
CCTGTAAATAATGAAAAAATAAAAGAATAAAATAAAATATAGAAAACAACCCAACATAAACCAAAGAAACGCAACATAAACCAAAACACCCCAACGTAAACAAAAAACCTCAATGTAAACAAAAAAGTAAGCAAAAAAACCCAACGTAAACCAAGAAAAACCCAACGTAAACCAAAAGCGACCCAACGTAAACCAAAAGCGACCCAACGTAAACCAAAAAACATAAACAAAAAACCCAACGTAAACAAAAAAAATTCGATGTAAATCAAAAGAAAATCAACGTAAACTAAAAACAAAAATCAACGTAAACTGAAAAAAACTCAACGTAAACTAAAAAAAATCAACATAAACTAAAAAAAAATCAACATAAACCCAAAAAACTTCAACATAAACTAAAAAAAAATCAACGTAAACTAAAAAAAAATCAAAGTAAACTAAAAAAACTCAACATACACTAAAAAAACCTCAACGTAAACTAAAAAAAAAATCAACATAAGCCAAACCAAACCTCCAGTTAACAAGAAGATGAGGAAAGCACTCCAGGAAGCCACGTCTCGCACCTGAAGTGCCCGCATTTTGCACCGTCTTTGCTCCTCTGGCAGAGGTCTCTGATCAAAGTTCTTTCTCTTGCCAGGAGTGTCCCTGTTTCGCTCTCCCTTTCCCCCTCCAATTGCATATCAATATTTCCATTACACGGCTGCTAAGGAAGCGTGACGCGCTGCCAAGCCAATTATAAGGCCAAAAAACCCACGTGAAATTGCTGCAGTTCTACTCTGGGTAGATTGGATCACTAAGAAATTGGAAAGGAAAGGTACCACTTGAAGATGTGGTGCTCGAGGAGCGGCTCTCGGTCACGAAGAACAACACCTCTGCCACAAGCTTCCTCCTTACGTGCGGCCAATACGCTGGATTAATCAGGGATTAATGCAGTTTTCTTTACCCAGTGGGCAGAAAGGGAGAGGAAAGGTAAAAAACCATAGCACAACCTATTATAATGCAGCACCAGTGTGAAAAATACCCCTGAAATCCTGTATTTGTTCTCCATTTCCCTTTCTTCTGGAAATAAACTCCATTTTCAGCATCGCCAAGGCTGTAAGAACACAAGGGTTTGTTCCCATCCACGCTTCACGCTCGAGCAGTCACGCTCCGTTCACTCTACCCCAGCTTCACAAAATTTAAAGCGTGCGCCCGTCCCGAGTTAACGGGCACTCAGGCACTACTAAATGTTTTGAAACCTCTGGCTGATAAATTCTGGAAAAATGCAGCAGTCACAGGTACTTAAGAACAAGGCTTGTCAGCTGGTCCTCCTGCAGGCTAGCTTTGTACTGTTTTCGGGATGAAACAAATAATTAAAGCAAAAGGAATTTGTAAACAGAATTTTAAGAGGAAAAAAAATCAATACCTGAGAACATCACATCAGAAGATCTCTTATTCCCTTTCCATCATGTGTTTCCAAGACTTCAGTTTGCAATGAAGAGCAGAGCTGCAAAGGCAGAGGGCAAATATATGAAAAATACATTTTCTTCAACAGCCTTCCAGGTCATTCTCCATATTCAGGGGGTTCCAAGGAATAATAAAAAAAAATCCTGAAAAACAAAACCCCCCCAAACCATCAAGAACCAGAATAAGGAAGCTACACAGGACAGTTTTCACATGTCAGAGCATCTAGCTCACTCCCTTTAAAGTCTTGGCATGTCAGCAGCACAGTCCTATTTTCTAGCACATACATACAGCCGCTCTAGCTTCGAGCCCAACTAATTATCTATTTTTGCCGACAACACAGATTCCATTTCGGGCGCTTTAGATAAAAATATCAAGTTCTAAGTTTATAATGCATTTATGAAGGGGAAGAAGAGAGCAAAAGTAGAAAAAAAGGCCAACAGCTGGTGACATCAATCAGTGCACTTGGAAATATATGTAAGCAGAATATTCCACAAAGAGTGGATCTCAGGGTGGGGGAAGGATGCAGCAGGCTCTGAGCCGGTGAAACGCAGACTAAAGATGAAGTTATACCTTCTCTGAGCATGAGGGCACAGGAATAACGCACAGCTCTCGAGAGAAACAAAGCCCCACCTATGCAACAAGGACCAACACTGAGATCGCGGGTTCGATTCCCGCTCGGTCCCCATGGGTTGCCTGGTCTAGTCGAGAGGTGGCGTCCCTGCCCATGACAGGGAGGTTGGACTAGATGATCTCTAAGGTCCCTTCCAGCCCAGGCCAGTCTATGATTCTATGATTCTACAACAGGCCAACGTGCCGCTCTCTGTCTGTGGGTGGGGGCTATTTACTCAGCATTTTAACAAGAGGAAAGTGAGAGGTAAAATTATAATCTACCTTTGATACCAGGGCGCGAGTGAGATTGAAAGAGAAGACAGGAATCCAGCCAAAGAGGACTAACGGCATTAATGGAGTAAAATGGAGAAAAATCAACTGAGAAGCGGCAAATGCTGCCAGGGAGACATCTGTTCTAGCACTTCAAGGGTTAAACTTTAGAATGAGCAATATTCATTTTCTGACAGAGTTCATATTCCACAGCCGGGGTTCTAGATTTCCTGGAACCTGGAAGTCTAAAGTTTGACGCAGCTGCTGAAAGAAAGACACTAACCAGAAGTGAAAAAGGAATAACAAACAAACCAAAGCAACTTTCTGCGACGTGTTGATCACAGCAGCCACAGCCCCAGAGAGCAGGAAAGTGCCGGGGCGGGGGCAGTCAGAATCTGAAACCCCGAGACACCACCACCTCCCTCAGCAAACACTTCTGGGCACGTTTTTCCCACCTCTCCACATCCCAGGTTACATCTGCTGCTGTGGAGCTGGTTGCTAAAGAGATTTCTACAGTTTTCAGCCAGACTAGCTTATGAAACACACAACACTTGACAACCACGGAGTAAATTTTTCTAGCTAGAATATGTCAATACCCTAATAATTTTCAATAAGCCATACAGCCAGAATGGGGGGAATAAAAAAAAAATAAAAATCACCTTCTCTACCCTGGAAGCTCAGCAGAACGTTCCAGCTGAGTTTGCAAAGGGGCTTTCAGTCTCTATCTCTTGTCAAGTGCAACACAAAAATTTGCAGGCAGGTGATTACATTTTGTTTCTATGTGATGTATGACCTTAGAGTAGCCCACCTGCAATCTGCAATAAATGAGAATTCTCAGCACCTGTGTGTCAGCTAAGGGGCTGGGAGGGTTGCCCCTGCCGTGCTCTCAGGAGCAGGTGAAAAAACGGCAGCTCCATTTCACAGCTCTCACAACTAAGGACGTACCTGAGAAGGCACCGGGATCCGACAGAACGTGCCATTGCTCTGCTTAACACACGTAAGGGTAAAAGGAGAACAAGCGCCTGTAAGGCAGGGCTGGGCAGCACAAACCAGTTGGCTCCAACGCAAGTGTTCGCATCTGTACAACAGGTAAATAATTCAGGAGCAAGCAACAACATCTGACTGTAACGACAAGTAAGCAGTGAAATATTGTGAAGCACGTTGAATGGGCTCAGTTGTAGTTACACAGAAGCCAATTAAAGAAAAAGAAAATCCTCCTTGCTTTCACCATATTTCCAGCACTTATCCTTCCCCTTTTCTCTCTTGCCCTCACAAGAGAACCCAAAACAAAGCGGGAGGTGAAAAATGGCGCAACCCACCTGGAAGAGTTATAGCTGTGATACAACCCAGCTTGATCCAGCAATACCTACAAGCTCATGATTTTCCTTCCATACATACAAAAAATTGTATTAGTCCTCTTATTCCAAAGGATGAACTTCAGCCTCCTCTAAGAGGGGAAAAAGTACACCTTTAAGAAACTTTGTGGGCTTTTTTACCAATTCCATCCCACTTGCTCTGAAGTCACCATCTGAGCTGTCATAAAACATCATTTCTGATGAGTTAAAATCTACATTATTTTTAAATTGATTAATCCAAGATGAAATACAATAAAACTATTTGCATTTTCCTGTATTTACTCATTCAAAAAGAAAAAAAATTGACAGTGGTTTGCTGTGTATCAGAATAGGAAAATGTGGATTAGCATGCCAAGGGGGTAGTGAACATCTGAACTTCACTAATCGATTTCAAGAATCGCAAGAACCAGGCAATTAGGAAATGTCATAATCTTAATATCTAACTCTTTGATTTGTAATTTGGAGAAATCAGCTGCTCTTGAAGTTTTACCGGCAGCCTTTCCTCCAATCGAGCAAAGAAGAATTCCTACTTCAGCACTAATTATTATTTTATCCCCATGCCCTTTTGGATTTCTCCACATCAATTAATCCCTCCCTACACTCCCTTGTCGCACAGCCAGGTGTTTCCGCTGTGGCTGCAGCTGGGTGACAGGCACAGGGCAGCTGCTCGATGCGCTCCCACCTCTGAGTGAAGAGCTTGGGCTGCAGACGGAAACCACCCATCACCGGTGCGCCCCATCCTTTAAAGCCACTCACTAACTATCTACCCCTGATTTAGCTTCCTCTCTGAACTTTTACTCGGAATGGGAGGTGCACGACAAGAAATAGATGATGCGAGGGGGAGACAGATATGGATTAGAAAATGCGCTTTGAGAGCAAACAAAGAAAATCAAAAGCAGCAGGACGTTAGACAAGTGATTCAGTGGCTTAGCTATTTGTAATTTGCAGCTCGGAAAGAAAAGGAAAAGGTTACACGTTCAAGCAGTAAGAGACTATCTGAGAGATTCTTCAAAACACTGCAGACATTGCTGTGCAGCTCCGAGCTGGCAGGGATGCTGCTGTCTCTGAGCAAGAGCATAGTTAGAGGGCAAGGGACGAGAAACGCTGGGCAAGTCTGTTTCTGTTCTGCCAGCACAGAAGAAAAGTGGTATCTCTAGCTATTTCAGTCTCAGTCAGAGGTAGTGTTGTTCTCAAAAGGTTATTACTGAATAAGTTCAAAACCTTCTCATCAAGTGGGAAGTTATTGCCACCTTCTTTCATCCAAACTTGCAGAGCGCTGAAAGGCAGAATTCACCGAGACCTTCCTCTGGCAATTCACCAGCCAAGGCTGAGAGAAACCCGCTGCCCACGTGCGATTACAGCCCCGGCATGAAATGCAGATGGACAGAGTCACAGGTCATAAGACAACAGAAACACATGAAAAAACTCTGTAATTGGAGAGTTAACTTCCCTCTCACTCCTCCTCTCCTATAAGACAAGAAAAAAACAAAGAAAAAATCCCAAACCCAACCTGGAAAGCTCAGAAAATCCTTGTATGGAACCTGGCAAAGCTCGATCGCCAGCTCACCAGCAAAAGAAGAGGTTAATGCCCCAGACAGGGGTCAGTGAAACCTGAGTTTTAGCCTGGATGTCGGCACACGCTTCCTGTGAAGCCCGAGGTGCTGGGGGAAAGGTGCTGAAGCGGCGCCAGTCGGTTAAACTGCAAACACGCTTGGCTTCGTTGGGGACACTTTACCCCGCTTTGGTTTGCTGAATGTATTGGACCAATCGCACGCAGCTCCTGTCTCCCCTTTCTGCTCTCCAGTGCACCGAAGCCTCACAGCAAGTCAAGAGAAATGGGAAATTATTTTTACCATAATTAAATGCAATTTTGTCAGGACTGGAAATACGCAGGTGGCATATTATTGAGTCACCTAACTGTGCCTCTGAAATGGCCACATCATAATGGCTTTTCAG
>NW_009719195.1:0-3235 GCF_000703405.1 Apaloderma vittatum | reverse complement strand
AGAGAAAAGAGAACCCTCTGCTTTATTATTTTCATTTTAATCTCCAATGCAAAAGCAGAGGGCGTCCACCTAGTAACTACAGTTCTGAATTATTCATTAGTCACACATCATGAAATGCAACTGTTTGATGATCTCAAGTGTGAAAGACAACAAGTAGCTGAGTAGTTCCTTAACTATTAAAACATCGTACCATGTCCTGCCAGGGAGCCAGCCGGGATCTACTCAGATCCATTGGTCTCTCACCGGGAAGATTTTTTCCCCCTTCCAACTCAGTGGTCACGTACGTAGAGAAGGAAAAGCAAGTTGTGTGAATGCAACTTGGCACATGCCTGGAAGGGTGGCACATCCACTGGCCACTCACTCCTACAGTGACTTGAGGATTCTGAAGGAAAAAGAGACTCTAGAATCTCAAAAGTGTTAATTAAAAAACCACCTGAGTGTCTCTCAGGCGACTGTAATTTAAAAGAGCACATCAAAGGATCTGTATAACCACCGTGAGATGAACGAGCGTTGTGTGGCAGGGATGAGGCACCGCTGCAACACTGCCAGCAGACTTTAAGGCACGTGCTGTAGCCAAGCAGACGATGCAGCTGTGCAGAGCGATGGCAGCTGTACAACCCTTGCAACCAGTTCCTGAATTCAGAGGGAATTCCTGTGAGAAAGCTGTTCCGATATTAGCTTTTCCCATTTTGTAAAACTCGTCCCCTCTGATAATAGAACCATACTCGTCAACCACTTATTCCTATGTTTCAGCTTCAGTGCATTCTCATATATTCATATTTTTTATCCAGTTTTTAAATGCACCGCCGGACAAGAAACTCTGCAATGAAAGAAAAATTACTTTCAAAGAAAATTTCCTTTCAGTCCTTTAGACTACAGGTGGAGTCTGGCACCGAGCAGCTCTGGCCAGCTTCTGCTCCGGAGGCTCCCGACAGCCCCCGGGCCATGCCAGCACTAGCACTGGGAAAGCCGCATTAGGCAGGAGCTGGCAAAACAGGGATGAAATAAACCGCTTCGAAGGGGTTTTCTTCAAGTGGGATTAATTTCTTGGTGTGGTTCACCACATCACACAAATGCGCGTTGCCAGGAGCGGCACGTGGGCAGGATTGACAGGTCTAGGCCACAAAATCCTGCTTAACGATGTGGCCGCTGGAATATAACTGCAGCCTAAAAGCCCGCTGCAAACCCAGACGCTCCAGTCACCGCTCTCGTCCTGCCGGCTGATCGAGCTTCCTCTCTCTTCTGCAAAGAGGAAGTGTTATCTCCACATCAATAGAGTGGAAATAATAGGGAAAAACCTCTACTGCAGTGCCTTGCAGGCGGGTAATGTTCTACGGCCACCTACTGTAAGGAAGAATAAGGTGATTTACTACGTGACAGACATGCAGTTAAAAAGCAAAATTTACGTAGTTGTTGTTGTCTAACTTTTTCAGGAGTAGATGAAGCCCTAGGAAACACTTCCTTGAGGCTCTGGACCCCTGAATATCAAGTTTAACCTCATCAATAAGTCAATTCTTCATGGTTGCTTTTAATGACACCACCACTCCCCAGAGCAGCAGCCCATGGAGGCAGAGGGGCCCGGATTGCTGACGGCTCGCTCAGACTGCCCGGTGAGGAAGGGGCAAACACGGTCCCTCAGCATTGCAGTTACGAGCTGTTCCTACGCCGGGAGAAGCACAACGTGGTGCTGGAAGCTCCTCCAGGAAAGCAGATTTTCCAATACAGGCTCTCAGTTTAAAGCTGTAGTTCAGCTCCCTTTTATAAAAGTTCTCATAGAATATAAATCAGGTTCACTGATGGATAGCACCAAACGTTCTGATGTTTTGGGAGGGAGCTTTAGACCCAGCACAGGAGGTTTGCTGTATTTTGTTAAACCTGTAAGTTTTCTGGCATAACTCCCAACACGGTGGCGTCAGACAGCCCCACAGATTTTTGCCTCGATTAAGTTTTACAGGGTTTTATTCCTATTACTACTATCCAATAACAAGAATACACTGCCCGCCCTATCAGGCACAATACATTCATGCACTGGTAGCAGTCAGAGTAAATTCTGCAGCATTTTTTCTGAACTTTGTAATTCGGGGCTAATGAGTCTGCCCAGACTCACTCCCTGCTTACTTCCTCAGAGACAGAACTATTGCAAGGTAGAAAAAAAAGAAAATCAAACACACAAGTGAAAAAAAACCACACCATGGTTAATATTGATCATATAATGGGATGACTCCTTCTGCCTCAAAAAATAACATAAAAATTATGATATTAGACCCTCTTAAGCTGGGCATAAACATCTTTTCCTACCCACCCTGTAACATCTTCAGCATACCGTTTGATCAGGAAAACCCTCGGAAATTAGGCTGAAGCACTCGAGCGCTTTTCAAAAAGAAATTTGCATATATACAGAAGAAAGAAAATGACATCAATTGGTTTAATAGGCTGTGGTGATAGCATTCACATTTTCAATTTGACCCCCTGTTCCTCACCTCTGTGTACGATGCTATCGGCGCTGCTAAGAGTAACAGCGCTGCGACGCTGGAGCGAGCAAACCTGTCGCATGACTTCACTGTCTAATTTGTCTTGGGTCCACTTTACTAGATTTGTGCAATTTAGCTAAAGTGAAGATGAATCCCACTGTACGCCCGCTATCAGCCTGCGGCGTTTGGAGGCTGTTACGGGAATGAGCTCTTTCTGTTGTTTTCAGGAGGTGTGGACAAGTGGAAAACACTGTTCTGCACTTGCCCTGGGTAATAACAGCACAATGGTTAGTGGACGTTTTGCAGTATCAGAGAACCAACCTGTAGGGAGGGATGGAGAAAACAGCCTTTCTGTTCAGCACGTCAATAACTCCTTTACTATCAAGAAAAAACATTTGCTTCTTTTTCAGGTGGAGTAACCTATCCTACCTGTCAAGAGCCGGCCATACAAACGCTTCTCTGAGGTTTGACACACACATTACGGTGACAATTAATACAAGGAGCTGGCTGCACAGAACTCGTAAACCCTCCTGCAAGCGACGCTGAGCTTGACACCACCCCCAAGAGACTCCTCAGGTTAGCACCAGCACAGCGACACCTCACAGGCCCCAACCCAAATGGGGCCCAGGTGTGGGGAGAGCTGTCCTCACCCACCTTCTGGGTGCAAACCCCCCCAAGCAGAACCTGCCTCGTGGTGCTCGGGCACTGGGATGCTCTGCCCGTGGAAGCGGTGGAGTGACCGTCCCCGCAGGGGTTCGAGGAGA
>NW_009719194.1:15322-17838 GCF_000703405.1 Apaloderma vittatum | reverse complement strand
GGGTGAGTGAGCGAGCGAGCGTGGCCGCTGCAAACAGTGAACCCACGTGCTGGCTGGAGCTCCGGCTCTGCCCACTGGGGCTTTCAGAATGAGTTTCAGGATGGAAAGGGTAGGTCAGGTCAGACCCTCTCTGCAGTGGGTTTCTCAGCCCTGGTGGCTTTGACTGCGCTGGAAAGGCGGCTTTTAATCCTTCCAGCCCCTGATGGGGAGAGAAAAACAAAGCAGGCACTGGGCGGGCGTTGAGGCTTTTCCTTCAGACCCTGGAAGTTGCTTCTGGGGTGTGGGGAGGAGCCGCACACCTCCCCCCTGGAGATGTCAGGCCCAGCAGATGGAGAGAGCTGTAGGGGGAAGGGAATCCGTCGGGGGGAATCTGCTCCCCAGACAGGGAACTTAGCAAAAGAAACTGGATTCGGGTCCAAAATTGCCCTGACCGCAGAGAGTGGGGTTCTGCTGGCGGCGGCAGGAGGGGGGAACTCGGTTTGGGGAGCTAGCAGGGGGACAGGGTGGCGTTTTAAAAGCCAGTCACGTGCAGAAACCCACCAGGAGGTTGGTCTGGCCTCGTAGCTCAGTTTCTCTTGTTCCCTCGTAAGAAAGTCTTATAAGTTAGCAGTTGAAACGTGGAAGGTAGGTAAACAGACTGGGAATGTTCTGGAAGGAATCACTTTTTATATCAGTATTATTTTATTATTATGATTTCCTTTTTCTGATGTTTTTTGTTTTGTTTCGAATTACTGGCTTGATTTATGTTTTATTTTCCAGTTCGTTCCTTTTTGGTTTGGTTTGACATACTTTGTTTAATTTGCGTGGCTAGCCATGGCCGGGGATCAGCACCCTCTGCAGTGGGATTTCGGAGGACGAGGGTTTCATTCTACCTTTTTAAATGCAGCAATAAAGCATGAAAGTAGGAGGACAGCACCCAAAATGTCCTACTGGACAGAGTGCTCAGCACAGCAGCGTGAGGTCTATCTTTACCCTTTCTGCAAAATGCACTTTTTTGTGTTCGTGCAAAGCAGGCGGCTCTCACTCCGGTGCAAAATGGGCAAAGCCGGACTTGGTTTAGCAGAGCCATCATGGCAAGTTGAGCCCTAAACAGCTGGTTGTGACTCAGGAATGGGAGCAGCAGGTTTGAAAAAAATCGTTCCTCAGTACAAGAGCTTTTTTTGTTGGTGAAAAAACAACAGAGGAATGAGAAATAGTGACATTTCTCTATTTATCTACTCCTGCGCCTCTTGCCGGTGATGCTGTGGGGGGCTGGTGAGGACCCCAGTTCCTGGCAGTGTCTGCAGAGAGTTCAGAGCTGTTGGCTGCAGTTTGACTGTACGGGGTGAGGTGAGGTTTGCCTTGAACATGTATCGCTCTGCTTGCCTGAGCTGGTGGGTTGTTGTCAGTGATAGGACAACGTCTGCTCCGAGATTTCCCCAAGTGACCTGTCACAGCCGGGCTACAGAAGTGTCAGAGACTCTTTGCCTCCGGCCAGGTCTCAGACCCATCACCAAACCCACATTTCTTGCCGTTCTCGCCCTGGCCGAGGGCACGGCCACGGTGTGCGCCCCGGCACGTAGCGTCTGACGGAGCAGGTGCCGGCGTCCTGCTGCCTACGGCGCAGACGACGCTAAAAATTACCTTCCGCAGCTCAGGCAGCACCAAGTGAGCAGCCCTGCGCTGGAAAGCTGTGGCTTACACCTTCCCCAGCCACTGAAAATCCGCCCGAAGACAGCTGACTGCTGCCCCCGTGAGAACACGCTTCCAAAGGCGTCCTCCTGGGGCTGCCAGGAATAGCTTGACGTGCCTTAGGTGGGGATTGCAACAGGAGCGGGACCTGCCGCCACCTCGGCGAGACCCGCCGCGTGCCCGAATCCCTTGGGCAACCCGCTGCCTCCCTCCTTTGCAAGTCTTTTCTCTAAAACCCTCCTACCCAGACACCTCGCGGGCTCATTGCTCGGCGGTGTCCTGGGCGTTCCCACCGTGGGTTTTCACCTCCTCCAGTCTGTGGCCAACTAATAACTTCCATCTGGAGGTACAGGCTCTCAAGTGTAAGCTTCCTGGCGGAAGATTGGCTTTTCTTGCTTACTTCCCAAAGAAATTCAAGGTCCCAGAGGCTGCAGTTTGGAAACAAGTGCTTTCCCAGCCAGGGCAGGGTTTGCCAGAGGGCCGTAAGACAGGGAGCTGAAGGAAAGGTCTTTTTCAGGGGAACGCTGGGCGCTTAGTTTTGTGCCAGCTACGCTTTGTAGAAGCAGCAGGACCCCTCTTGGCTAGCCCGCTTGCTGTTTTAGTCCTTTGCTTTGTAACATTTCCATTTTGATGCCCCATTGCGTTTCCGTTGGCTTTTTTTTTCTTTTCATCCAAAAAAAAAAAAAAAGACAACAACAAAAAAGCTCTCTTCTCTTTTAATTTTATCTTCCTAAACCAAATTTTTGTACGTTTTATTTTAGATTTTTTTGTTATCATTTTTTCCTTTTTTTTTTCTTTTTTATCTTTCCCATCTTTTGTTTTTTTTCCCCCCTCCCCTTCTTCCC
>NW_009719194.1:7585-15230 GCF_000703405.1 Apaloderma vittatum | reverse complement strand
CGCCATTCTGGTAAGTTGGCGGCCGCCTCCGGCTGAAAGCCAAAACGGCGTCCTGGCTGGATACAGTGTCTACTATCGAGCGCTGGACTCTGAGGACACGGAGCTTAAGGAGGTGAATGATATCCCCCCAACCACCAGTCAGATCCTCCTGGAGTCCCTGGAGAAGTGGACGGAGTATCGCATCACCGTCGTGGCTCACACGGAGGTGGGGCCGGGGCCGGAGAGCTCGCCGGTTATCGTCCGCACGGATGAAGATGGTAATTGCGCTTTCTTCTGGTTTTCTCCCCAGTCCCCCCTCCGGGGAATCCGCGTCGGTGGAGCGGGCTTTTTCCTGCGCCGAGTCGCTTCTCGTGCGGCACGAGAGCAAAAACCGGAGCGGCGCCGCGAGGGAGCGTCCGGTTCGCAGCTTCGCTGCCGTCGCCCCGAGCCCCTCCGTTTGTAGGGTCATCCTTCCCTGCTTTAGGGGTTTTTTTCTCCTTGAATTTCTATTTTGTGGGGGTTTTTTTTAATATGAAGCCTCTGAGCTCTGGCTGCATCCTGACAAGGTGCTCGCGCTGAGCGAAGGAGCGGCCGAGGCAGCAAGGAAATGAAATCAGAGGAGACGATTGCTGCCAGAACTGTTTGAAAATATTAAGAGTTCTTCCCACACATTCCTTGTTAGGAGCTCCTCTTTAAGTCAAAGTTTTGGTTGGTGGTAGAAAGGAGGAATCTCTGGTAAGGTTTAAAAAAAATAACCCTCATTTACAAGCAGTTTAGACTCCAGTTTTAGCACAAACAGGAACAGTGAGGCTTGAATTTCCCTGTTACTTCCACAGGATAAAACCTGGGAAAAACATGAATGTGTGCATGAAAGGAGAGCACCCTCACTGTGAGGGTGTCTCCTCAAATAATAGAGTAAATTCCAAACTTCTAAGGCTTTCTTCCTCCATCCCAAATAAAAAGAATTGGAAAAAAAGAAGCAGGTTTGTCCCGGGTGTGGGTCCTGTTTCCCTGAGCTCTGCCCACATCCAAATGGATAGAACAGGTTACTCAGAGAAGTATGGGTTTCTTGCAGATTAAGCTCTCGTGCCATATATTTATTAATCTTTTTTCCCCAAAAAAATTTGGCCTCAATTCCATCCAAGACATCTCTTGGTTCCTGTCCTGAGATTATGCGGGGGCTGTAACCACCAGCCCACCTGCCCTGCCTGAGAGACAAGGGAGCTCCAAGGGCAAGTCCCCCTCCTCCCCATCTCCACCCTGACGTCCCCCAGGCAGGACCAGAGCTTTTCTGGCTCCTTAGGAATTGGCGTTGCCCTCCGACTGTGATCTGGAACTGTAGATTTTCTTCCATCTGAGCAATCCAGTGGCAGAGGAGCCTGTGGAAGAACAGCTTTCCCATGAGATGGACCTGTTGCCATGCTCATCTCCGAGCCACACGGATTAGATCCCCCAGAACTGAATAAAAGCCGTGGCAGATGATGGAGGACCTAGTTTGACCGTTAAGCGTCCCCCACCTTTCCGGGCTGTCGGTTCGGTGTGTGCCCGTCCCGTAGGTGAAGCGAACGGCTCCGCGTGGAAATCCCCAAGTGACTCTTCCCCTTCCTTCCCTTCCTCGCAGTGCCCAGCGCGCCGCCTCGCAAAGTGGAGGTGGAGGTCCTGAACTCGACTGCAATCCAAGTGTTCTGGCGCTCGCCAGTCCAGAACCGCCAGCACGGCCAGATCCGCGGCTACCAGGTGCACTATGTCCGCATGGAGAATGGCGAGGCCAGGGGGCTGCCCCAGATCAAGGACATCATGCTGGCTGACGCCCAGGTGAGGACTCGCCTCCTGCTCCAACCTCCTCTGGTGGAAGGTTTGAGGGGGTGGGTGCTGCGGCCGCCTTGTCTCGTGCCGAGTGACATCGTGGTGGAGACAGTAGGTCGACGTCTCGACGCCAAGGTGTTACGTTGTCCTCCTGTAGTTCGTTTGCACTCCCACATGGTAACTATTGTGGAAGAGTGTGAACTGCTGTCCCAGCACTGACCTAAATGCCATCCATCCTCCCTGTGTCTGGGAAGTCTTTTAAGGCAGGCAGAGGCCACGGTGGAATCTACTAATTTCTCCCACTCTACTTCTTCCTTCATGCTGGCCTGGTAACTTCTGACCTTGTGTGGCTGCTTGCTCAGGGACTCCTTCCTCATGCTATGTCTCTGTCTTTCCCTTCTTTCCCCTCTTGTATTCTCACGTGCAAAACCTCTCTTGTTCTCTGCCCAGTGGGAAACAGATGACACTGCTGAATACGTAAGTAAAAAAACAAAAGTCCTCCCATCCTGGTTCTGGCCCTTCCCTTCTCCCACTTCCTGTTGTGCTGTGATATTTTCCTTTTCCTTTATTTTTTTGCAGTGCCAGTGTGCCTGTCCCAAAGCCTGCTCTTGGTGTTCCCGTGCATTGTCCCCACCCTGTTCACTTTGCGACCCCGTGTGACCGTGTAGTTTGTCGGCACGCAGCGATACCGCAGGGTTTTCCCCTCGCCTCTGAAGGGAGGATGAGTCTGCTGCTCCAGATGGGACCCTGAGTTTGGGACTGCCTTGAACACAGCCTTAAAGATGGGCTGGTCTGCAAGCACCTCTGGCTTGTGGCTGTAAAAAAGTCAGGCTGCAAAGTGTTGGGTAATTGCTGTTGGCGCTTTTACCTTCTAAGCAGACCTTAAAACCAGCTTGGCTCTTTGGTCTTTGCTACTTCTGCTGAAATGGGAAAGGTTTTCTGTGATCTTAGAGCTACAAAGCAGTGGGAGAAAGCATTTCCTTCATGGAATGGCAGGGTCCCAAGGTAATACACTGCTAAATTCAGTGTATTCATGTCTCCTGCACATTGCCAAGTGCCCCGCAAAAGCGAGGGGCCTCTCTTTTACAGAGGGAGAAGCTCAGTCACGCAAAAGACAGTCTCGTGCCTAAAATTCAGTGAAACTTGATGGCAAGTGTGAAAGCAGAACAGGTTTCTTGGCTTTTGGCACATCTGTCTCTGTAGCTAATGGCATCCAAACTGGTTGACCAAAATCCCGCTGGTTTGAAGTTCTGCTCTTCCCCTCCCTGCTCAGCTTTTAGGGCAATACAGCTATTTTCAGGACCAGCAAATTCTTCCCAAGTGCTGCCCTGAGATTTAATATCAAAAGCACAAAGGGGCAGCGGGGGGCGAGGGGAGAGGAACGCTGTAAAACACGCACAGCATTGACGTCTCCTTTTCAGAGCCTTGGAGAAAACCCTGCTGCCTATGCTCTCATCCTGTTTGATTTAGCGCGGGCGTTCCTTCTAGAACGCAGCCCTGGGAAGGGCTGAATACTTCCTGGGGAAGGGCTGTTCTTGAGGCCAGTCTTGTGAGAAAAGCTCTTGGGAGCCGGCTGTGGGGAGGCTGATAGAGGACGGGGGAAGGAGGGTGTTGGGGATTTAGCAGAGAGCGTGCGAGCGGAAAACGTCGTCTTGCACTTTGCGTTAAAGCAATCCCTTTAATATTGTGAAGGCATTAAAAAAATATCTCTGAGGAGAAAAGGGGAGGGAGGGTAGCGGCAAAAAAAACTGTAATCTCCCTGAAAGCGCCGAGACCTCCTCTGAGGCTGCGTAGTGAAGAGGAACACTTTGAAAAGCACAACAGTGTTTTGATGGCTGAAGCAGTTTGTGCTGAGATAGGGAACGTGCCAGAGAGAGATCTGGAAGAGGAGGCGTTGAACCGGGGCCCCGCAGGGACACGCTGTGTTTACAGAGGGGCTGTCTGCAGCCCAAGCGTGCGAGGCTCTGTCGTCCTCCTGCCAGTTGCCGCGTCTGCCCAGTTGCCCCAGAGTGTCTCGTGGCTTCAAATTCAGAGAATGCTCCTGCATGCTAGAGAAGGGCTGAGACTCCTGCAAGGAGAGACCCGTGCATATGTGCCTGAATATTTACATGATTTCCCTTTGGAATCTCGCAAACAGGAGATGGTCATTGCTGGGCTCCAGCCTGAGACTGCCTATTCCATTACTGTAGCCGCCTACACCATGAAGGGAGATGGTGCTCGCAGCAAACCGAAGGTGGTCACCACGAAGGGTGCAGGTAAGAGTCTTTTCTGAGCCATTGGGATGAATTGGTTGCTTGTAGTTTCTTGTGCCGTAAATTCCAGTGCACCAGAAGTAAAGAGAATCTCGGCCTGGTCTGATGCTGCAAACAGAGCGTAGCTTCGATGGTTGGAGCATACGGGTACCCTGGGAGCAGGAGACCAGAGCTCTGCTGACACAGTGTTGACTTGCAAAGATCTGAAAAGCAGCAGCCAGGCGGTGGTGGCTTATACCACCCGCTCGGCTCTTCTGGTATCGTGCCTGAATATATGTCCCCTCTTTGCTCGGGACCAGTGGAGGGAAAAGCGCTGACAATATTGACCTTTCCTGGCTAGCTTTGCTGGGACCTGGGCTCTGTCTGCACGTTCCACCCAGATTGATTCCTCCCTTTGACCTATTCTTCGTGGCAAGGCATCTGTCGGCCGCAGTGCAGGGGATGCGGTGCCGGGCTGGGATGGCAGGGCCTAAACAGAGGAATGACAAAGGGCAGGAGAGCTTCCCTTGCTCCTGTGCTGCAGGCAGGAGAGGTGCACGCTCCACC
This sequence comes from Apaloderma vittatum, assembly GCF_000703405.1. Lineage (NCBI taxonomy): Eukaryota > Metazoa > Chordata > Aves > Trogoniformes > Trogonidae > Apaloderma > Apaloderma vittatum. Next base: position 10,647 of record NW_009719194.1, on the reverse strand, counting down.
TGTCCTCTCAGCATCTGCGTTCCTGTAGCTTCTGCTCTCGCAGCTAAACCACTGCTCTGCAGTGTGGGAAGGGGTTTGTGCGGTGGAGGGAGACTACTGTGCCTAGACCCAGAGGTTTGCCTCGTCCAACCCATCTCTTGTTGGACTGTGGTTCCCTTCTCTCACGCTATTTGGTTCATGCTCTTTCTTGTGTTTGTGCCGTCAGATGAAGGCTTTCTCCCCTTTTCATTTCTTTTCTTTGCCTACTGACTTCCCAACCCTGGCTGTCTGTTTGTTTTCTTCTTAGTTTTGGGGCAATCGTCTTCACCCTGCCTGTAGCAGCTGTATAAACTGACATCATCCCTTGTTTTGGGAAGAACATTGCTCTCTGCCTCTGTAGGGATCAAAGGTCTTCGGTCAGAGCTGTATAATTAACCTGGAAACCTCTGCTCGGGCTCTGGAGGCAGCACAGACACTCGGCCGAGCGCACAGGACAGAGAGGGCTCAGGAGCTCTGGCGTGGAACGTGCAGGGCTGGAGCTGCAGCTGCCCTCCGTGCCCTTGCCTTTTCCCTGTCCTGACTCGCATCTTCAGCTCATTTTATGTTCTTGTGTTCAGACAAGGGAACTGGATTTCAGCCTGTCGCTCCCCTCTTGCCTCTCCCGCTGGTTAAGAGAGCGGTCCACAAGAGAACGAGGTTGCTTTTCGGGACACCAGCTCTTGCAGGTGTTACAGCGGGGTACGTCTGGATGTCAGCATCCAGGCTCCTGTCCTCCTGCCCCGTCGTGCCAGTGCCCTTTTCCTTCCCCTTCCAGCTCTGCCCGTGTTTCTCCTGACTAGCTCCCTGGTTCTCTCGTCTTGTTTCCTTCCTCCTGAGGCTCTCTACCCTTCATTTTTCTCTCCTGGAGCCTTTCTCTCTGCCTCCCTCCCTTCTCACTCTCACTTGTCACCCTCCCTCATCTCTCCCCATTAGGATTTGCAGTGCAGGTGATCAGTCACAGAGGGATGTTTTCTCCAGCACAGCAGCTATTACCCAAAACTCAATTTCCCCCAACTTGAAATAGCTATTTTGAAAAAAATCTTTCAAATGGCTCTGTAACATTCTTATCGTCTTTGCAGCGTTGAGTCAACATACCTTCTGAGAGGAGAGATTTCTTTCTTTATCATTCAGGGCTAGGGGCTGAATTTAAATACAGTAATACATCCAATTTTCTCCTTTACTGTCCAAACCAATTGCAAAATAAAACACTTCCCCGCCTCTCGCGCTTTCTTCTCACCTTTCTTCCAAACAATATTTGTTGTGCAAATGTAATATTTTCAAGCTCAGCTGATTATAGCAGCGTTTGTGATAAAATCTGAAACATAAAGGTAATGGCATTGTTTTTCTCTTTAATGTGTGTCTTAGGCATTTCCAAGGGAGGCTGTCCCAGCACTGCTTCTTGGCCGTTCTTTGGCAGTTTGAAATGAATAAAGCGTTTGTTTCAGAGCCAGCCCCTCAGCCCCGTGTTCCGATGTCAGGCGAGGCAGCAGGTTGGACTCTGCCAGGATCCCTGACACGGGCAGCATCCTTCTCCCTCCCGCCGCTTCGTTAGCCCCGCTCCCGCTGCCGGGATCGCTCCTGACTCCATTCTCTCTCTTCCCGGTCGACCAGAAGAAATACCGAGGCGGAGAGAAGAAAATTAGGTTTCTAATAGCAGAGTTGAGTGTAAATGACGCGTGAGCTGCTGGAATTAATGCTCTGGTTTCTCCAGCTTCAGGAACCTCTGGGCCTACACATGTCATTTAACGGTGGCTCTGTGCTCGCTTGGCAGTCGGGCAGTGCCAGGGCTCATTAGACAGAGGCACTGAGCTCCTGCAATACCCCCCTGAATGTGGAGGAACTAACTGACAGGTTAAGGAGGGAGCTAACTGAAAGCTCACCAGCGCTCAGCTGCCTTCCCCCTTCCTCTGGAGGAGGGGAACTGCACAGAGCAAGCAGCAACTCTCCCTGCCCTCTGCCTCGCACAGATTTTGGGCTCTGTTTCCACTCTCGGTGCGCTTTCTTCTCTTTGTACCCAACTGGGTGATCAGATGCCTGCCAGACTCACTTAGCTGGCCTCGTGCCCACTGCTCAGGACCTGGGGCTGCCCAGACTTCCTTTCCCATCCTTCATTACTTCACCCTCAGCTGCTCTGGACTTCCCAGCCTGAGCCAATCTGTTCCAGTCTCTTTCTGCATGAGTTGTGCTGTGCAACGGGGAGAGAGGATGGGAGTTTGGAGGACTCATTCTTCCCTGCCCTGGGAAGCAGTCTGCTCGGGTTTTAGGACAGGAGGCTGGGGGTTAGGATCTCCAAGTTTGCTCTTCCCAGCTGTGGGAGACTGCGTGGTCCGGTGATAAGGGAGGAGCTGTGCACACCCTCCCGTCCTGAGGAAAGGGAAGAAAATAAATCCAGAAATGCGTCGGCACCTCACAGCTGGCGCGTTGGCAGTGCTCATTTCCTAAACTTGATAGGCACCGTCCAGCTGTAGAGCAGCTCGGTGTGCGGGGGGGATACGCTGAAGTACACCGAGCTGCAACCTTGCCACGGGCTTGAGGAACCTGTTGCTGCAGCGTAGGGCTCTCTGCATCTCCTCCCCAGCCGCCCCGTCCCACGTTTGACTGAAGGCGTCTGTCTCTGCTCTCTCCCAGTCCCAGGGAAGCCCATCCTGTCCGTGCACCAGACAGAGGAGAACACTCTTCTGGTGAAGTGGGAGCCTCCGCTGGATGCGGAAGGCCAGGTGATGGGCTACCGGCTCCAGTTTGGCCGCAAGGACGTCGACCCCCTGGCTACCTTGGAGTTCTCGGCGCTGGAGGATAAGTACACCGCTCCCAGCATTCACAAGGGCGCCACGTATGTTTTCAAGCTGGCCGTGAAAAGCCGGGCTGGCTTTGGGGAGGAAGCTGTGCAGGAACTCACCACCCCTGAAGACATCCCCAAGGGTTACCCCCAAATCCTCGAGGCGAGCAACATCACTTCCATGTCGGTCCAGTTTGGCTGGCTCCCCCCCGTGCTGGCCGAGAGGAACGGAGCCATCGTCAAATACACCGTGGCTTACCGGGAAGCC
>NW_009719194.1:0-7125 GCF_000703405.1 Apaloderma vittatum | reverse complement strand
CCAAAAGAAAACAGAAAAATCATTTAAAAAGAAAAAAAAAAACGACCTCAAAACGTGACCTGGGCTGGGTTTCCTCACCTGAGCATGCTCAGAAAGCCAGCACCTCGTTCCTGCAGCAGCCACCCAGACCCCTCGGTGTGTGGGCGAGTCCACGCACCCTCCGTCACCCCTCCCTGGGGTTAGGCATGGGGACAGGGAGCACAGGGAGATGGACCTTGGCAAAACTGAAGCAAAGTGTGGAGGAGGGAGCAAGCCCTTCCGCTCCTGCAGCGGCAGCCAGACCCAGACTGGCAGGCCCTCAGACCCAGACTGGCAGGCCCTTCTGCTCGTGCCTGACGTTCTCTTCCTTCTCTTTTTTGCTCTTCCTTCTGCTGCCTTTTCTTCTCCTTTCTCCCCTTCCTCCTCACTTTTCTCTCAGCAGTTTTGCCCAAAAACTTCAAGGTGAAGATGGTGACAAAGACATCTGTCCTTTTGAGCTGGGAGTTTCCTGAGAATTACAACTCTCCCACCCCATACAAGGCAAGTAGAGTGGAGGAATCAGAGCTGCGTTTCTTCCCAGTTTTGTGGGAGTCTTCTCTGTTGGTTTGAGTAAGAGGTTGTAAGAGGCAGGACTCTAGAATTCCTGCCTCAGATACAGGCAGGTCATGGCTAATCACTAGGTAAAGAAGGCGAGCTGAAAATCAGGGCTGTTGGGTTGCATTCCCACCTCTGTTACCAAATCGTTACCTCCCCGGGCAAGTTACCACGGTTTTCCCATTTCCAGATAGAAATACCTCTTCCAGAGAAGTCAAAAGGCTTTGGCTTGTGCTTGGGGACCCTCCTGTGCAGTGGCCACAAGAAACGGGCAACCTCCCCCTTCGGATGGTTCCTATTCCTGTGTTTGCTCCAGCCCTGGCAGAGCTGAGCGCCCCGTGTTCTCCGCAACCCACAGCGGCGGGGAGGGAGGATTTGGTTTGCTCGAGCAGCATCAGCTTTGCTTGTGGTGTGATTTTGCTGCCTCTTCGCCTCCCACAGATCCAGTACAATGGGCTGAACGTCGATGTGGATGGCCGCACCACCAAGAAACTCATCACCAACCTGAAGCCCAGCACGTTCTACAACTTTGTTCTCATGAACCGAGGCAATAGCATGGGGGGCTTGCAGCAGAACGTCGCCGCCTGGACCGCTGCCGACATGTTATCAAAGAAGCCCGAGGTGACCCACAAGCCTGACGCCGACGGCAACGTGGTGGTGATTCTCCCAGATGTGAAGAGCTCTGTGCCTGTCCAGTAGGTTTCTGTTAACCTGCAGATGTGGGGGGCTCAGTTTATGTTGTGGGGGTCAGCCCTGGTGGCTGGAGTCCTCAGTCCAAACCCCCAAGGGCAGGGGGTGCGTTCCCTGCGGTTTTAGCCTTGGTTACTGGGGTCTTTTTGTTGCTGCTTCCCAGAACTAACGGGGAGCGCTAAAGAAATGCAAAGGGATTAAGTCAGGAGACGTGTTGTATGGGGCTGCCGCTGAATCCAGGCTCATTCCAGGAGCAGCAATGACAGCTGTGCTATATTAAAAATAAGGAATTTCCTGGGTTGGGCCAGTCAGGCTGTTTGGGCAGATGTAGCCGTCCACATCGGTGTGTGCACCCTCTTCTTCTGCAGCTTGTAAAAGGAGATTAATTCCTTCTGTTTCTGGTTATTCCCAATTCCTAGGGCTTACTACATTGTGGTGGTGCCTCTAAGGAAGTCCCGAGGAGGACAGTTCCTCAACCCCTTGGGCAGCCCCGAGGAGATGGACCTGGAGGAGGTGAGTGAGGCTCAGCCTGCAGCCAGCTGCAGGGAGAGAGCAAACAGCTGTGACGGAGGGGCTGGTGACCTGAGAGCCAGGTTTGGGGGTATTTGTGCTCCACGTTCTGAGTAGCTAAGGTGTAGCCAGTCCGAGTGGGATGGGTTGGGTCTCCTTCCTTCCTGCTCCCTTGACGGTGCTGAAGGCATCAGGGCTCAGAGTGTTCCTTTGCATCCTCCAGCTCATTCAGGACATTGCCAGGCTGCGACGCCGAAGCCTGCGTCACTCGCGACAGCTGGACTTCCCCAAGCCCTACATCGCTGCCCGGTTCCGCTCCCTCCCCTCGCACTTCATCTTGGGGGACATGAAGCACTACGACAACTTCGAGAACAGAGCCCTGGAGCCAGGGCAGAGATACGTCATCTTCATCCTGGCAGTGCTCCAGGAACCCGAGGCCGTAAGTGCTGCCTGCTTTCTCGTGCCCTCTTCAGACGCTTGTGCCCCGCTGTCCCACCCGCCAGCGCCTCCCTCGAGAGCTGCCACAACCCCGGTGCCCTCCAGGCATTGCCCATAACTCTCCCACCAGATGCCAGAGCTTGAGGGTTGGGGGGTTTTTTTTGTAAAGACCTTCCTGTCCAGCTGTGGAGCTTTTGCATGTGGCAGCTGGAGCTGTTTGCGCTGGATTTTAGCCACTGTGCTCCTGCAAGCAGACAATCTAATGACGCAAGCGTTTGCGCACTGCTTCTGCCTTTTGCTGGTCTTCAGAGGTGGGACTTGTTACACTTGGGGCTCCAAGCTTGAGCCCGGAATGAACTGTCCACTCAGGACTGCACTGGAGTTCAGAGATCCCTAGGTCAAACCCCTTTACAAACAGTAATTTTGTGTAAAGGCTGTGCTTGCCTGCCTTAGAGCAATGACCCTAGACCCTGCTTTGAGAGCAGCACGTCACATGCCCTGGTCATTACCAGGTTCCCCACCAAGCAGAGAGGGAGGTGTTTTTAATGGAAAACTACCACTTCAGCACCTCTGCTGATTTCTCTGGTGCCGTGGTTGGCTTTGTGAAAACAATTGTTTTAATATTTACCTGCCTCCTCCCTCATGCACAATAGGAAGCAGCCTAATACTTTGTTGTTTTTAAATCCCCCTATGGAATTGTAGCAGGGAGCTATTTGAAATTAAGGGTTTTCAGAGTTGTTGTTGTTTTTTCCCCCAAATAAATATTTAGTTGTGTATTCGATATTAAAGGATTAGGCTGACACGGTTCTGAATGGGTTTCTCAATCGGATTACTGCAGCTTGTGGTAATTTCTGGTTCAGAACAAGGTGCTGCATACTCACTCACAGCAGCCTGGGTTCCCAGGCATGTCGCAGTATTTGTCTGGCTCAGAGCTGATGGAGCTCAAGGACCCAGATCTCCTGTTCTTGTCCTGTCCCTGACTTTCCACCCAAACCAGGCCATGCCAGTGCTCCTCTGAGCGTTGTAGTTTTTCTGGTTTCTGTCAGATGGGAGTGCATCCTTCTAGGGAGGAGGAGGTTGTAGTACTCCTGAGAACAAGCAGGCAGTGCCCATCAGTTCGAACCCTGATGGGTTTGAACGTGCCTCTGATTCTCCCCAAGAGCCCAGCGCACTACAGAGGCAGTACAGGAGACATATTGCATTTTATTAATTTATATTTAATTGTAAGGGTTAGATTTTTTTCTGTCACCAGACCAGACTGTTTCTAAGCATTAATTCCTGTTTTAAACCCTTCCCTCTTTCTCTGTAATCCCATCTGACTGTCAAAATCCAGATGGTTACATGAGAGCTTGGGAAAAAAGTGTTTGTGTGCTCGTGGCAGCAGAGAGGGCTCAGGGATGTGGCGGAGCAGAGGCACAGTCAGCTGGTTGTCCAAAAGCACCTTCCTGGCTGCAGGATTAGGTGAGCCAGAGGCACGAGGAAGCCTACAGCTCCGTGTGAACGTCATCTTTGAATGGTCTGTCTTGCCTGGAGCAATGAAGGAGGAAGATAACCTGTCTTGGATGCTGACAGACAAGAGTTTTCCTCTGTAGGTTGAAGAGGGCATTTTCTCTGTTGTTAATATTCGGGTTGCGCTGCAGAGAGCCCACATCCTCTCTCGCGGTTTCTTTTGAGGAGCACCCTATGCTTGCCCAGTGTTTCCATTCCATTTCTGAACTGCACTCCCCAATCTTTCCTATCTTCCAGACTTTTGCCGCTAGTCCCTTCTCCGACCCCATCCAGCTGGACAACCCCGACCCGCAGCCGATCATCGATGGAGAGGAAGGACTGATCTGGGTCATCGGGCCCGTCCTGGCTGTGGTGTTCATCATCTGCATTGTCATTGCCATTCTGCTCTACAAAAAGTAAGAGATGCTTCTTGCCTAGATCTGCGACCGTTGTGAAGGTCCCCAGCTCTAGCCCCTAAAGGGAATTTCCTCCTCGGTCTCAGAGCTGTCAGCTGAGGGCAAATCCTCCCACCAGCACCAGAAAGAGGCACAAATGCTGAAATGAAAGGGTCTGGCCAGCACAGGAGAGGGCAGCAGGGGGTTGCTGCTTCAGGGCACTCTCAATAAAGCCACACTTGTCTCATGGACAATCTGCTGTGGCACGTGCAGTGAGTTTTTCACGCCTCTTGCCTGTCTCCTCCAGAAGAGCCGCTCACAGCCTCGGGCTTCCCTTTCTGTTCTGTGTGTGTGTGTGCGCACAGTGGGGGTGCTGCAGAGAACGCACCTTTGTGCTGAGAATCAGCAGAGACCTCCATTGTTCCCAGAATGGTTTTCAGCTGGAGTTTCAGCTGGAGAGCAAGGGCAGAATGTGAGTCTGCAGGAGAGAGGAGGGAACAATCCCTGGAAATCTCTCCCTTTTCCTTGGCTTTCTGAGCAGCTCGTGGTGCGTGCATGGAAATAGGAGCCCCTTGAGCCCTGCATTGAAAGAGGAGGAGCAGATGTTGAGCAAAATAGATGAAGAAAAGGGGCAGGATGGCAGCTGTGGCCAGTGCAGGGGTGTCCCTAGCTGGGGCATCCAGCACACAGTGGATGGAGCTCTCTTAACCCTGCTCCATCTTTATTTTACAGAGGTGTGTTTGCTTGTGCACCTGGCTGTGGTGTTTGCATCCCAGCATGTGTGAAGCTGCTGGACACACAAGTGCTCTGGGGCCAGGGGCTCAGGTGGTCCTCGTTGGTGTTCGTTAGCACTGATCTAATCGTTGCTGGTCTCAGCTTCCACCTGGGTTCGAACTCAGCAAATGTTTCCCCTTTCCTCTGCACGTCCTTTCTAACCTGAACATTTGTCTTGTCTTCTCTCCACTTACTGCTTTCCTGGACAGCAAGCCAGACAGGTAAGAGAACCAGATTTGCCATTTGCTTAGGTTCTTTCTTGCTGTATTGAGGCAGTGTGTAGTCTCTGGTGATGGGGCTTTGTTGGTGCAGTTGTTACTCTTAGACCTGTCCTGACAAAATCCCTGTGTCAGACTAGCACGGGACCGTGTTTGAACCAGGGCAGAAGAAGCAAAGAAAGCCCAGCTTGCTCCTGCTTGTCCATTCCTAAATATTATGCCCCTTTCTCAAGCTGAGTAGCGGCGACAGTAAACGGCTCATAAAACTTTGGGTTAATGGAGCAGAGAAACGCCCATTTGTGTTGCAGAGGTGGAAGCAGGTTTTCTCCGTGTCTGGCTGCTCCACGCTGGCTGTCCCTGAGCCCCTGGGTACTGGAAGCAGAATCTCGCCAGCTGAGCTGTCCTCACCGCTTGGAAAAGCTGTTCTTGCCCCATCAGCCAGGAGCTTCTAATAGTTCCTTTATGACTGCAGAAATGAGACTTACTTGAAACCATTTCCAAGGCTGGGAGAGCTTTCACTGGAAGTAACTGATGGGTTTAGCCAATGAACTCTTAACAGCAGTTTCAGAACTGCGGCAAAAATAAACGGCTCCCAAACTGCAACGTGCTGTAGTTCCAAAAACGCTGCCCCATGCAGTGCTGGGAGCGCTTGTGCCACTTCTTGTAGCTATTAATGATGTTTAAGAGGCAGCTAAAAGCACCCTGACTAACCTCCTCTCAGCAGAAGTAATTGCCATTATTGCTACAGACGTATTATTGGATTATATTGCATATTTTGGGCAACCCAAGCAGGAGAGGTGAGGAGCTCTACGGCCATCTTGCTGGCAGGGCCAGGACCACGTTTGGAAGCCTCGGGGTGTGGGTGCACATTCTTTCCCTGCTGGAGAAGTTCTGCTCCCAGCAGCTCCTCGCTGTTCCCTTGCCAGAGGTTATCACATCTTTCGATCAGCGCTGGGCTTCGCTTCCAAATTCTTTTCAAGGAGAATGAGCCAGGTCAGCAAAGACTTTTCAACTGCCTCAGCTAACCTAACCCATTTTGAGCAAAATATATTAGGAAGCACTTGCAGGGGCAGCTCGGCTGGCAGGTTGGAGCGGGCTGCAGCTTCTGGCAAGGAGGTGAGACAGATCTCAGCAGGCACAGCTGTGATGGGAGAGGATGTGTCTACACTGTTCTTTGAACCCGGATTTTTAGGGTTCTGCAGATGAAAAAAAGTTGAAAGCCGCTGCTCTGACTTCTCTGTCTGCAGCAAGAAGCTGAGAGCTCCTAAACACGCCCGCAGAGCAACATCAGTACTTCACATCCAAGGTCACGGCCAGGAGATTCTGTACTTTTCCAAATGATTCTGTTGGCTCTGGTTCTTTTAGGCTGAAAATGGCTTGGCCGGAGTTGGAAGGTTTCTGCTTGTGGAGCTCTGCAGAGCTCAGTGGAGGCTTGTCTGTGCAGGGAGGCTGAGGTGTGAGTTCACGGCAGCCCAGCTGCTGCTTGCAGCTCTCGGTGCTTCTGCCGGGAGAAGGGGGAACTTCCAGACTTGTCTGAAAGCTGCTGAGGGGCTGCTGGGCTGTTGTAAACCCATCAAATTCAGCACCTTCCAAACCTTCACCCCTTCCCTCACACATTTTATGTAACTTACATCCTTGGCTGCGTCTGCCCCTGATTTTGGTGGGAGTTGTGCTCAGGTCTGCACGTGGCTGGAGTAGCTGGAGATGTGAAAAGGCCCGTAAGCTAAGCTGCTTTGTCTTTTTGTTTTTGTTTTCTTTGTTTTTGTTGTGTTCTGGTTTGTTTTTTTTAAACAAAGCAAACGGAAAGATTCAGAGCCACGGACAAAATGCCTCTTGAACAATGCTGAAATCACCCCTCACCACCCTAAGGACCCCGTGGAAATGAGACGCATCAACTTCCAGACTCCAGGTAACGGGCTGCAAACCAGCCTTTCGCACTGCGGAGGCAGGAGCGGAGCGAATTCTTCCCTGAGCCCCCGTACTCCCACGTGAAGGCTGCTGCGGGGCCACCTTCGAGCCCCAGCTCTAGCCTAGGATGC
>NW_009719193.1:25453-46376 GCF_000703405.1 Apaloderma vittatum | reverse complement strand
CTGCCGCCACCAAAATCCGGCCGAGCCAACCCAATACACTGGCCAACATAATTACTTTATGGGGTTGCTGAACATTTCAAATGTAGACTATTGCAAATTATTTAAGAGGCTCAAGATAATCATGGAATCATAGGATGGTTTAGGTTAGAAAGGACCTTAAAGATCATCTAATCCAACCTCCCTACCATGGAGAGGTATGCTTCTCAACTAGACTAGGTTGCTCAAGGTCTCATACAACTTGGCCTTGAACATGTCCAGGGAAGGGGCATCCATAGCCTCTCTGGGCAATCTGTTTCAGAGTCTTCTCACCCTTGTACTGAAGAATTTCTTCATAAGATCCAATCTAAATCTATTCTCCTTCAGTTTAGATCCATTTCCCCTTGTCCTATTGCTGGACACCCTTATAAAAAAAACCCTCTCCAGTCTTCCTGTAGGTTCCCTTCAGGTGTTGGAAGGCACTTATAAGGTCCCCTGGAGTCTTCTCTTCTCCAGGCTGAACAATATGAGCTCCCTCATCCTATCCTCATAGCAGAGGTGCTCCAGCCCCTAATAATAATAAATGAAGAGCAATTGAGATTTTTTGCAGCAGCACGAAAGTGGTTTTTGAAGTTTGTAGATAACTCTTTAGAATTATAGAATCATAGAGTATCTTAAACTGGAAGGAACCCATAAGGATCATTGAGCCCAACTCCCTGCTCCTTACAGGACTACCTAACACTAAACCATATGACTAAGAGCATTGGCCAGATGGTCCTTGGGGAGCCTGTTCTGGTGGCCAACCATCCTCTCGGTGAAGAGCCTTCTCCTAATGATGAATCTGAATTCTCTCTGACACAACTTCATTCCATTCGCTCAGCACCACCACACTACACTACCTCCCTTGAGGAAACTGTAGACTGCAATGAGGTCACCCCTCAGCCTTTAGTTTCACTTTTTCTATATGTCACTGCACTGCAGTAACGTGGCTGTCCCAAAGCCTGAGTTGGGTCTCGTACTACAATTTCAAATTTCACAGCTGTCTGTTATGTCTGTTATGCTAATTCTAATTCCCTGCACTACATATTGGCTTTTTAATTTGTTTTTGCATTTGTTTTTGAGTAGATGAATAAGAATGCAAAGTAATGCTGGGAAGATTATGCCCTTTACAACACATGCACTTTAGCCAGAGTGTGCTCTTGACTTGTGTACAGTTGCTGAGTCTTTTCTTTTCCATTTTGCCATTAAAACAATTTCTAATGAAATGCAGCAGAATCTTATTCCCATAGGAGACTGATTATTGTGCAGTTTCACACTCATTTAGCTCTCTTTTTTCTGTTAGAAGAGTATGAGCTGATTATTTGCACCACTGTCCACAGTCTTCTGCTTTCTCCTTTAGGGAACTTCTGCAACTTTTCCAAATTTCTTCATGAAAACTATGTAGTTTTTATAAGAACCTTTTAGTATGCAATCATAAAGGAAAAAAGATTGTTTCTCTTATTTTATTAAATGTAAGAAAGGAGCAGAAATAAAATATCTAATACACCATATGTGAAAAAATAGTATATAATTATGAGGGGATTACAGAATATAGGGACCAATCCTTTTATTTGCACTAGTTTCAGTGGCAATAGAATTTGGTTTAAAACAGCAAAATTAAAAGGCAGGAAAGGCCGATGGATAATTAGGGAAAGGGAATGGGAATGGAAAAATAAAAGATAAAGGGAGAAGGGAAAAGGGAAAGGAAAGGGAATCTTAATCATAATAATCTTTAAAATGAAGTTGCTGTTAATGCCACTACTTTGTACTCTGCTTTTTGTCACTGTAGTTCTACTATTACTTTGACTTGATGGGCAAAGGTGGAAAAAAGATAACTCACACCCAGTGAAATACTGCATACATCTTTCCCCAACATAGGGGAATTTTCACTTTTAAAGTGAAAGGAGACAAGAGACGTGGTGGGGGATGAGAAGAGAATTTAGGGAACTGGAGCTCTCATGGTGAAATCAGTTTTAGTAAAGGCCTGAATGCCTGTAAAAATCTGTCGTTACATTAGCTATATCATTGGTCATGCAACATATGTGTCTTGAAGACTCATGCATCCTGAAGGACCTCAGCTCTCTTTAAATCTTCATATCCTTATAATCTGCAATGTAATTGTTTAGACAGTCACGTATAAATTCACAGTATATGATGGACAGAAAAACTTACAGATACCTTCTCCAAGAACCTTGAACCATGATATTCTGATAATTCAAGTAGAGGTTGGGTTTGCATGATTAGATCATGTAAAATACCATTATGTATATGGTTTACAACCATTTTACTACAGTTTAATGGCTGGTTTGACTGTAGGTAGGCATGGATATTGTTTGATACAGAGGGTATTTTACTCCTACTTAAGCCTGGAATCTCAGTCACTGTTTCATGTAATTCCAGAAGTCTTCTCTCAAAGCAGCTATTGATGTTTTCCAGTCTCATTAGATCCTTACCATCTGCTGCCTTCATGATTTTGGAATGAAGGCTGAGTGATTTAGGACACTTCTTGACAGTATCAAAGATTTTCTTTTAACTTCCTTGTTCTGTGCTCTCCTCTATTGATGAATCCCTCTTGCTTCATCAATTGTATCTCCCAATCAAAGTCCCTGCACTCCACTCCTTCACTTTCATTGTATGATACTTCCTTGATTTCAGCACTTCTCCCTCTTTCATAATGCCTCATCCCTTATACATTATCCAAGCTTATTCTATGATGTACCTTATCTTTGATCCTGAAATATGACAGCCTATTTTCAGAATCATGTTTCTAAATCTTTCCAGCATTAAAAATGTTATTTGTTTCCTTTATGAGAATATCTCAGATCACTTCTAAACAACTGTCTAATTGTTACACCCTTACAAATATATACCGCCCAGATTTTCTTGTAATTCATACTTTATGTAGATGTAATATTTAACTTATTTCAGCAAACTGTGAAGCAATTATGCGATTATATTTGAAACAGCCAGTTTTACTCAAGAGTAAAACGTAATAATCGTATGGAAAAATAGCAGATATAAACAAGTGCTATTTGGGTGTTATTCAGTTCCTGCGTTTGTTTGTTACTTTAAGTGGGAGATGGGTAAAGGTTAGGAAGAAACAGAGAGACAATACAGCCATTTCTTTAAGTCATAGATGAGTTCCTGTTTTGGGGGGTAAATTTACATTTCTGCCACATAAGTGTTTTAACATACTTCACTGTTTTTTATACTACTCTTATTACACATTTAAATAATCTAATATAAATGTGTTTTTCTCTAAGGGAGGAAAAAGAGAGAAGAATCTACATGAAGTCTTCAACTAAATGACACATATAGCTTTATACATTAAGCAAAACTTTAAATAACATATTTCAAAACCAAATCTTGGAAATAGTTTACCGTTTCAAAGTTTTTCTTCTCCTTTTTCCTGCCCATGCCACCACAGTATTGTAGGACAATGTTTAGGCAGAAGCCTCAATTCAAGTGGAGTCTCTAGTACAACTGGAAAATAGGAACTTTTCTCACGTATTCTATACCAAAAATTTTAACGATGTTTTTTCAAAAGTGGTGAAACCTAAGAAAATACAGTTCAGAAGAGACCAAAACAAATAATCAGAGGTCTAGAAAACATGTTTTCTGAAAGATAATAAAAACTTTACATTTGTTTTATCTGAGAACAGGGCACCCAGAGAAAAAAGGTAAGTTTTCAGAAGTGTGAAAAATGCCAACTGGACAAAAAAGTTATATCTTTGTTGTTCTGTTCTTCTTAGATGAAAGCAAGAGGCAAGGATTTTAAATGACAGCAAGGAAGATCTACATTGGAATTTACAAAAAACACATAACAACTGGAACCATTCAACACCACAGACAGGATCTGGAGAGGCCCCAGAATCTATAAATCAGAAAATTCTTAATAAGACAAAAAATCTCAGTAAATATATGGTGTGTATATATATATATATATGTATATATATACACACAATCTTCCTCGGGGGGAAAAAAGAGGCCATGACAATATTTTCTATAGGTAGCTTTGGATTCTGTGAATACAAAATGAGGAATTGACTTCTCAATCTTCTAAAACAATTGAATGTGATTAACAAAACAACAGGTAGATCCAATTACATCAGCCTGGAAAATGAGAATTCTCAAGCAGAGAAGGTAACGTGCTTGTCTTACCTGCTGCTTTGGTGTATATAGCCTTGAAATTCTGGAAAAGAAAATTGCCTCTACAGCGCTAGTAGCAGATAACTGCAAGGATCAAGAGAAGATTTGTGGCAGGATTATCCATAATATGAAATGTGTAGGTAGTATTATGGTTCTTAGCTCCGGTACCAAAAGTGATAAAAGGAAGCTATCAGAAAAATAACTTCAGCAAAATGTAAGGCAGTCAAACCAGAAATGAAAATAATGAAGACCCCAAAAAACATGAAAATACTTTAGATACTCAGATAAGTCTCAAAGGGATTTGTGGTATAACAGATAAAAATCATTCTTACACCGTATCAGAAAGAGTTTGAAATTAATCAGATGTTTGAAATAGCTTTGATTTCTCAAACTAATGAATGGAAATCTAAAATGCCATTTGTTTCAGAATATAATCGAAAACCTTATTTATTAACATTTTAGCATGTACAAACAACTATTAGCTTTGTTATTTTTGAATGTGATTTTTTTTCCCCACTACTCAGCTAAAATGTAAATAGTTTTCTTACATAGTACTATATGGATGCTATTTGTATCCTTGTAGCCATGCTGAGGAACAGTTGTACTGTATCAAAAAACGGTCCATCTAGCCAAGTATCTCGCATTTTATGATGGCTAGGAGTGGATACTTGGGATTAGCATATTAAACATAGCCTACTGCAGAGCAATGTTTTCCTTCCAGGATGCATCTCTTGTTTTCAGCAAATTTCTGCCTGAAAGAATTGCTAAGGTTTCTATTTAGAAGACTTTCACAGATTTTTCTTTCAAGAATGTGCTCAATTACTTTTTGAAACTAAGTTATGGTATAAAAAACAGAACGCACTGTGACAAAATGTCTCATGGTGTAGTTGAATTATGCTGAAAGGAATAAATTTCTTTTAATGGCTACCTGACAATTTTGTACAAATCATCTCCATCCCCTTGATGTCTGTTGGGAAAACAGCGAATAAATAGTTTCTTAAATAGACTCTTCATGCCCTTAATCTCTTTCCTCTACTCATCTCACATTTCCAGTCATCTCTTCCCAGACTGAGACTGATACTTTCAAGATTTACTTTAATATTCCCTGCCGTAAAAATTTGGGATCCCTTGTCTCTAGTCATCCTCGCCACCTTTTGCCTTGTATTTTTCAATTTACTATTTCATTTTTTGTGATGTGAGAATCACATATATTCCAGAGATGCAGGATCACCACAGAATTACATATTCTCTTTAAAATAGCAGCAAACTTCTGCTAGCGAATTAATTTGTGCCGGTGCAGAAAGATTATCCATGAACACATGACTAGCTCTTGCTATCTGGTGACTGTTAAACAATCTAAGGTACTAAAGGCCTATAATATTAGTTACACATCCACAGGACAAAAAGCTGTCAGAATGCAAAAGCCATTCCTTGAGGTAATAATAGCATTCTTTAAGGTAATAATAATTTCTAATTCATAATGGAAAAAATATAATAAACAATTGATTTCCTTGCCTACTACTCCAGTTTGTATTCCTGTGCTTCCAGAAATAGTGACCATCTGCTTCCAGCTATTGCCTGCATACTACCATAGATGCCAATGGATCCTTTCGACCTTGCTCAGGACTGACTGCAGCAAATCTCCTTTTGGAATCAAAGACTATGCGTGTCTGGGGAGAAATGAGTAAAGAGAGAAAAAAAACATCCTGCCCTATTTTACAGACTTTGGAAAAGTTCTTTTGAGTTTTATCTGAAAGCATCTCTTGGTTATCAGTTCGTCCAGACTCATTTCCCAAACCTAAATTTCAGTTTCTGGTTTTCTTTATATTAAATTGCACCAACTTTTTGCTCAAGAGACTCTCTCTTCTCCTGAATTTTCATTTCTGCTCTAGGAACAGCACTATTTATCTGTAATAGTTCTGCATATGTACTCTTTCTTTTGTAAATTTCTAAGTTCATTTCTCTCTTAATGTTTTGTTCTTTGCCTCTGCTAATCTCTCTCCATTCTTCATATTTTAGAATCTTCAGCTATGTCACTCTGAAGTCTTGTCTTCTTAAATGAGAATCAAAGCTGAACTTCTTTAATCTTTCTTCATAACTAGTATTAATTTAGCTTCTTTCACTTGCATCCCTCTAAAAAAATTACATTCACTCTCTTCTAAAGTGTAGATGCAAATTAGGATAAAGGTGGTGGGGATTTCCCCCTCCTGCCAGTTTTTATTCCTAGAATATGCATTAACTAGATACCTCTACTTTTCTCACTCCGTGACTCAAAATGAAACATATACTGTGTCTTAAGTTAGAAAAATGTAATCTCTAACAACCTAAGTACAGTACTTAAATGACCTTAATACCTTGTTTTGTATTTCATATGGCAGTTGTTCCCTTAACAGAGTTTCATCCAACAACTGGTGCCCCCACCATAAGAGGGAGGTGGATCTGTTGGAGCGTGTTCAGAGGAGGCCACAAGGATGATGCAGGGGCTGGAGCACCTCTGCTACGAGGACAGGCTGCGGGAGCTGGGATTGTTCAGTCTGGAAAAGAGAAGACTTCGGGGGGACCTAATAGCTGCCTTCCAATACCTGAAGGGAACCTACAGGAAGGCTGGGGAGGCACTTTTTACAAGAGTGTCCTCTGATAGGACAAAGGGAAATGGGTTTAAGTTGAAGGAGAATAGGTTTAGATTGGACCTTAGGAAGAAATTCTTCAGTACAAGGGTGGCAAGACTTTGGAATAAATTGCCCAGAGATGTTGTGGCTGGCTCCTCGCTGGAGGGGTTCAAGGCCAAGTTGGATGGAGCCTTGAGTATCATGATCTAGTTGAGAGGCGTCCCTGCCCATGACAGGGAGATTGGACTAGACGATCTCTAAGGTCCCTTCCAGACTATGCCCATTCCGTGATTCTATGATTCTATGAACTTGAATATCTGACTGTCAGATATCCTCATCAAAGGCACTCATACTTTTATAGTCAAATTTTGTAGCCAAAGTTTTCAGTGGTAACTTGCACAGCACTCAGATTTTATTTATATTACAGTCATCGCTTTCTTGCTTTCTTACTTCTTCACTTTTTCACTCATATCAAATCTAACAGGTTATACATGACTAGCACTGCATCAAACACATATGCAGAATAAATGTGTATAAAAACTCTTTGGGAACACTTCATGTTTCAACAGGAAAAAATTAGTTTATACCTTCAAAATGTTTAATTGCTGTAGTCTAGTGTGACACTTTTGCTTCTGAAACATCTATCAATTTTTACTAACAATCCTTTAAACGCTTAGAAACAAACTTGCTCAAATTTGAAGCATAACAGAATAATATCTAGCAGTAGCAATTTTATCAAGACTATTCAAGCCTTTTACTTATTTATATATTCAGCTTTTAAAATTATTTTACTTATAGAATACAAATTGTGTCAAAAATATATCTGCTTGCATTCTTTTGTTAAACAAAAGTCTTCCAATTTATATTATTTCCACTATAAATAAAGAAAGAGCTGGGAAAAAATCTAACAATACTTTTCCATCAGATTTAAATAATTTTTTCAGATAGACACCTTGGATATGCTTTTTAAAATATCTCCTTTTATTTTGGTAGTGGCTTAACATCTACTCATCGACATGTCTCTAGAAAGTAAACCTAAAAATTAAGAATGCCTGACATAAAAAGTCGAAAACATCCTGACACTTTCTTCTTCAGAAAAGAATTATTATACCAGATGAAAACTCCTTGTTTCAGAGAAATAATTTTGGGGTTTTGTTCTCATTTTTAATATATTTATGAATGCAATTTCCAAGTTCTCAGTAGCAGCTTTTTCCTGTTAAGACATCTTGAAACAGTTTCTTTCTAATCTTACTCTGACAAGCTAAATATCAAAGGGCAAAAGAGAAAAGTCACAATTAAAAAACACTTTAAACCATATGACCAAGGCAGTCTGATCTACATTAGATGTTATTAGCTCATGAAAAATTCTGAGAGTTCAAGTTCCCTGGTTTGGAAAAAATGTCATTTTGATTACTTCTGTCCCCAGAAATGAGTAGCCTAGGGTGTAAACACCTAAGCTGCTTTAGCTACCAACATTCAGGAAAAGTTTTGCCTAGGAAACAACTTTAAAGTTAGGCTTCCTAATTAAGTCTGAGTCAGGGAGAAATAGCCCTTTGAGTCTTGTGCTATTCTTAAACTATTGAATATCAGCAGTTTCTCTCCTGCAGGCATCAGAGCACAGGTGGATGCAGCTGTGGTGTGGGCGGAAAATGAGCATCACTACAGCAACGTAGCCAGCCCTGTCATGCTTGGCCAGTGGTATTCAAGATAACTCCCTTAGCCATTTCTCTCCTCTTGTGCTGTCTCCTTCTTTCTTGAATAATTCTTTGCTCTTCCTTCTTTCTTGAATAATTCTTTGGGTTTCTCATGTTCAATCTATTATGATCTAGGTTTATTCAGCTGGTATTCATAGAGTCAGGTGTGTAATACATACGCAGCAACCACTTTATTAACACATACACATTTCTCCTCCTATTGCTATCATACTCTGGTTTTATTGAAAAATAACTACCAGGAACAGTGAGCAGATTTTATAAAATACTTGCGTCTTATCTCCTTGTTTTCAACTGCACATACTTTTTTTAGACATTTAAACTATCCCATGGAAATTGGTAGCAAATATTTTTAATAATTTGCAATAAGTGTTTGAACAGGACAGTTCCTTTATAGCTTAGCAGCAACCGATTACACAAAAAATGCATGCCAAGCCTCTATAATATTTAATTTTTTCCCACTGAAGTGGTCCTTTATGTGAATGACTTATGGATCAGTATCTAATGCACAAAGATCTACACATGGTGACTAAAGATACAACACTATCTATAACAGTTTAACAGCTTATAACAGTAGAAAGTGGTAGTGGATGTCTTTGTATGTAGACATGAACTTGAACTCACATCTTACCACTGCTTTATCAACATTAAACATATCACATGGGGATAGGAATTATATGTATTCTTAAGTAAGTCAGTGCATACCTGCCACACTCATAGAAATTCTGACTAGGGCACCCATACTAAACAGTCTTGCTGGTAAGTTAGCAAGCTTTTCCAGCAGAAAATATTAATTTATGTTAGGAAGATTGCCAAACAATAATAGTAGTTGTAATAGTAATAGTAATAGTAATAGTAATAGTAATAGTAATAGTAATAGTAACAGAAATTAAAATCATGGATAATGTTATTCAAATTGCTGTAAAACTGGTGTTACGAAAGGCTGGCTTCATAACAATGAAAAAAGAATCTTAGAATTTCTACCAAAAAAATCAGCCCAATCCTTAGGTGATACCAAACTCCCACATGTGTGTGACCCCTCCATCTGCTCCACAAGCCCAAGTCCATGGACATCAGTAGCAGGACAGTGTTGTTTTAAGCTGTTGTACTGGAAGAGACAGTCAAGCCCTTGCCCCAGTCCTTAGGCAGCGGCCGATAGTAATGTCGCTCCCAGAATGCCTGCTATGCTCCATTGGCTGAGTAATTTCTTCTGTTTTCTCTTAGCAAGATACTATTAAATGTCGTGCATTTGCTCCTGAGCCTTTTATCGTCAACAGCCGAGATCCGTACGCTCTGACTCTACCAAGACAAAGCCAGTGCTAATGCGTTTGGGTTTGAATTCCTTACTTTGTAATGTGTTTCCAGCAATTTATAAAGCTTACAATTGTCATAAATTTACCTCAGCAAATATACATATACTAAGTACCCAATCACTTTCCAGCCTGAAAAATATCACAGGTGACCTTCTGTGCATTTTCTTCCCTGCTTTGTCATTCTGCTCTTAATCCTGATGGATGGTTTTGCATAGCGCTGTAATGCCGCATGGCTAAAGAGCATCTCAACCTGCAGCATGCTCATAGGGCACAGCATGGACTCTAAGTCTCCAAGGGAAGTGTATTCCAAAACCGACAGTTTCTGACATGCAATGAAAAAGATTTCATATTCACCGATCAGAAGTGTGCAATATTTCACATTGTGATTCTATCAGTACCTTCAAACAATATTGACACAAGGGTAATTTCAGTGACTCTAGTTCTATTTTCTGGTGTCTAATTGCAGTACATTTTTAACTTTCAATTTAACTTAATAGGAATCAATTAGTAAAATCTGATTAGATGCCTACTAATAATATCTGAGTAGCTGGTTGCTCCTGGAGTCCTAATTTGTGTGAGTAGCATCCTCATGTGAAAGCAAGTCTCCCTGAAATAGATGGGACTGTTTGAGTATTCAGGTGCTACTCTGTATCAGTAAGGCCTTAAATATCAGCGATGTGATCACAGACACATAAAAACAGAATAAAGCTTCTGGCTTGGAAAAAAAAGAGTTTCAAAAATTATGACTGCTAATATTTTCTTCTATTTCACTATGGTTCTGACCAAAATTGTCCATATATAGCTCCCTTTCTCTCCTTTTTCATAAAACACTAAGTCTCTAAGTTACTGCTGCAGAAAAGGCCATTTTCTCCTTCTTTATTGCCTGTAACATGTCCTCAAGAGAGGAGGCTTCAGACAGTAAATAAATTCCCCAGATATTTTCTTGAGGTTTTTTTTCCAAACATGGTTTGTAGAGTGGCAAAAAATAAAAAAGTTAGGTCCAGGTGAAAAAAGAAAACCAACAATTAACCCCTTTTGTATATGTAAAGCCTTAAATTATCACCACCTATACAACAATTTTTCACTAAAAATTTTTATTGGTTGTTTTTACTTTTTGTTGCGGTTGTGTGTTGGTTTTTTTCTGTTTGTCGAGGGTTTTTTTTGTCATGGTATAACATCTTTCTTTTCTTCTAATCTCTATGTAAATACAGTTAATAATACAGCTATGTTTCACCAGCTTCTGCTTCTTCTTCTCAAGATGCTGAGGTGACACTGCAGCTCACTGCTTCAGGGTTAATGTGCAATTATTTGTGGTCAAATGTCTATAACTCCATGAACTCTACAGCAAAATGCTTGGCAGATGGTGCTTATGCATGCTGCACTGGGAGCTGAAGATTACTCTTAGTAAATGTCCGTGATGAAACTTAAGTAAAAACCAAAGTTAATAAGGAAACCCATAAATTAGTGTTACATGATGCTTCCTCAACATTACAACACCAAGAATATAACTAATTTTTAATTTATTAAATTTGTGGTTACTAAAAATCCACTTATTTGGTGGATATCACTAAAGAGAGTAAAATGATTAAAATATAACATATTCTGTATGTACTCTTTGGAAAAAGGAGGGTGAGGGGATACCTGAGAAAGCTTCATCTGTTCAGTTTTCCCCATTTGCCATTCCCAGGTTCTTTCACTGATATTTTCAGCAGACCTTCTACTCTGAAGGACAAGTTTATTTCAAGGTTATCTGACGTATTCTAGAAAAATCCCCACAAATATTAATTCTGATATCTAGATTTCCAGGAACACTCCTGCATTTCTAGGTACGCATCCAGACTTGCAATCTCAGCTGTTCACCTCTGTTGTAACTGAATTCTCTGCAAGTGATTCAATCTGGCTTGAAGTGGTGTCCAGCAGTTTGGAAAAGCTGTTAACATGATGTGACAATCTTGATGTTAGCAGCCTCAGCTGAGGCCAAGAAATAAATCATGTAGAGCTTAACATATCAGAGACAACACCTTGCATTTTACATAGAAATGAACTGAAAAAAAAGTGGAGATGCTAGCTAAGTGAAACTGATGCTTCCTGGATGGGCAAATGTATTAGGAAGAGATTTGTTGTTCTTACAGCGTGTGCAGTAGGTTGAGCACCACGCAGTCATACAGTATGGCATTCTTAACAGCTTGGAGACCTCCTTTGCAGGCTACATTTGACAGAAAAGATGATAAGAGCCAGGGTAAATAGAGGTTTAAGGGAGCCTTTAGGTATTAATGACAATGGATGTCTGGGAGAGGTTTAATTCCGTGGACGTGTCTAAATTTACTCCTTCCCCTTGCTGTTTGCAAATGTAGCTACTCCCTGCTGACCCTGAGGTTTTAAGCCCCATCACTCCTTGGTAGGTGGCTGACAGGCACACAGCTCAGATATGAGAAAGATATAGGCATGGGCATTTCTCCTAATCCAGTTTGGCAGCCTGCCTTCCACTATCAGGCAACAGACACTGAATGAAAAAATGAAGGGAAAACATGTTCTAATAAATAAAATGCAAGAGATTGCTGATCACATGCCATGAATTGTCCAGGACACCCACCCTGAGATCTTTCCAAGAACAGTCTCACTAGGCTTCAGAACTCCCTGCCTGTCCCCTGCCATGTAATTCTGTAAAAGCTAAACGACTTTATTATTTTTTAAATGGAACCAGAGAAAGAATATTTAAATTAATAGAAAAGTCTTTGGACTTTATCCTGTCATGCTGCATTGTAAGGACATACTTAGGCTGTAAAACTTCTGATAGCTAGAAGTCATGGATATGGGTGGTAAACTAGAAAGCTAGAAAATGTACTGAGATCTCTAACCATTCTTTATTCTTACTCTGACAGATAATGATTAGGCACAGGATGCCTCAACCTGCTGACTTCACTCTTCATGTATACCACTATTCTAACAGAGGTAAAATAAACTGGACAATAGTACCTCAGTTTAGCAATACTATTTTCAGTATCTGGATGGCCAAATAAGCATAGGCAGTAACCCAAGCAGCAGTTTCAGTGCCAGAATAGCTGTAAAGAAGTATATTTTATAATTAAAATTTCATTTTCTGTAGTTTTTTTCTTTATCTCATGGAATTCTAAATATTTTCTGCTTCTATTTCTGGATGCTTGCATCTTTACTAAGAGTAGTATGGAAATAAATGAAACTGGAGGTCTTTAGACTTACAAATGGCAGGGGTGGTGGGGGGTGGGGGGGGAATTGTAGGTGTCCACAAAGCACCATGTAACTTCTGAGGGGTTACTTGTGCTGACTGAAAGTGAGTAAGTCCAAAGCAGTGTTCGACTTTCAATGTGCATCCAGCTGTGGGTCTCTTCTTCTGTGACACTGACCCAAAGAGAACAGAGGTGCAGCTGCTGCTGTGGTCTACATGTGCAGATACGAGTTGTCACATTCCCAAGTTGCCAGATGTCCGTGGTCCTTCACAAATATCAGGTACTCATGAGGTGTAAATGAGAAAAAAACTCTGGAATCCAAATGAAAAGTACTGGGAGTGTGATTCCTCACAAAGCTTTTAATTGTGGCAGCAAACTCTTTTTGTAGAATGATGACTTCATTTATGCATGAACAATTGCAGTCTAATTGTCTTGCCATATGAAAAGGTAAAAAGTGCAGCTTTGCTGACTTCGCTCTTCCCAGCAGAAGTGACAGGAGGGTTAGATCTCTCCCTTTCACTGTCTGATCAGCTACAAGCCTTTGTAACGGCAGTATCCTTCAAAACCAGTAAGTCATGTTTTGGCAAAAGCAATTAGGAATTTTATAAGCTATCACTTGAGGATTCAGCATTCATCTCTAGGTCCCACCGTCTTAAGAATGAAATATTGAAAACAACAGTGAACATGACAGCGTGGCTTTTCCTTGGCATAAGAAATAGCACTTCTGTATCCTGTGCAGATGTTGAGGTTGTTCTTTACTTTATAATTTAAAATCATACAGCACCTGTACTTTAAGCTCCGGGCAAGGATACTTCTTTCACACTAAATAAAGTGATCCTTCTTTATAAAAATGTATATGGGCTCTAGCTATTGAAATATGTATGTGTATGTGAAAAATGTTTATACAAGAAAATAATACAGAACAAAATGCAGGAATAGATTCATTTATCTGTTCCCAGATCAAGGTGTGAACAGGAAAGGGCAAATATATATATATTTGAAATTTAAATGATGAAAGTATTAATATTATAAATATACTATTATTATTAAAATATTCAGATATTCTTATTATATTAATATATTTATAACAATGACTTGTTAAGCATATGTGCAATGTATTGAATTTAGTTCCTTACTGTGAAAAATCTTCCTTTGGAAATTTCTTTCAATAAGGAAGAGTATCAGGAAGAGAAAAGAGGGTATGTTGGGATTTTTTTTTAGAAGGAATGAATAAAAATTATCCTTTCAAAAGATAATATGGGGAGTGATGGTATTACAAAAGATATACCTGATTATCTATGACACATTTATTACATCAATAAGAAGGGAAGGATTTTAAAGACTATAATCAGAATTGATGTATCCCACAAGATTTTTGGTGGAAAATAATCATGAAAGCATGGATTAGATTTTAAAAAATAAAATCATAACAGTAGACCAATCCAGAGGAAGAATCTCTGGAATTTTGAAATATTTCAGTTTGAAACATGCTTGCTGTCCTGTGTGTAGAGCTAAATTTCCAAATTAGTTTACTTCAAACTGCACATTACTACAAATTATTTAAAACACTTCACAACAAAGGTTTTGATAGGTTGTGGGTTTTTTTTGGTAAAAACTATGAATTGTCAAAAGGATTAAAAAAGAATTACACTAAATTTTGCACCATGTACCTGCTAGTAAAGACTCCCAATGTTACCTTCCAACTGTCAGAAATTCATAAACGTGAAGAAATTCATAAAGTTCTAATTCAATGTTACTTTTAAACTATAGCTCCAGAAAATTGTTTTACTGGTGTTACATTCTGTAATTTACAACAATAAGCTATTTACTTTACATAATATAGCAGTGACTTTTAGAAAATGTTACATGTATTAAACGCTGTAAGAAACTTCCAGCATGAGTAAATATTATTTATTTTATACATACCACACACTGTATGATGAAACCAGTGTTAAGAAAACTAGTAAGAAAATAAGTTACTTCTTCCGCCATATTAAGTTAGAAAAATATTGAGGTGCTATTACAAGCCAGCAGCCTGAGCTGCACTGATATTTGTGTTTTGGAAATGACTGAAAAAAATCTGAAAAAGCCTATAGGTAAATGAATGAAGTTTACTTTTGGATTGTTGGTTTTGGGGATTTTTCCTAGATAGTGACTCTGTACGAATTCATTTAAACAGTCCATGAGGATCTGGCTATTCTAAATTATTCCGCACTGGGTCCCTCTTCTGAACTGTGAATTCATGTCCCGCATGGCATCAAGTCTCTGCACGTATAATAGCTCTCACTGAAATGAGCAAAGAACTCCAGATCATGGGGGATGTTTGCTGTAGTTTCCACTTTCTTGAAGAGGCATAGCCCTAAACTGAGCTAGTGAACGCTAACAGATATGTGGAATTTGGTGTCAGTATTCATGTCTATGAGCATTCGAACCTTCTATCCCAAAATACGCTTCTAAATCAAATTCGTTAATTAAGAGTTCACAAAGAAAGACTTAAATATCTACCCATTTTCTTCTTCCCATGATCACAGTGGAAGTCAGCACAGATGATTGTTTTGCAGGACGTTATACATAAGAGTTATGATGTTATGTGTGCAGTTCGCTGGCATTTAACTTTTTTCTAGCAAAAGTGCAGGGATTCTCAGTCTTTATAGACTTTGTTTCCAGGGATTAACGTGAATTCCTCAAAACTTCCTGTGACTGCTCCCCTGGATGTGACCCAGAGTGTATCCTTCCGACAAGTATGATGATCTTGCAGCACCCAGTCCAGTTTCATACTGATGTGAACACTGTGCACCATGGCTTGGTGCAGAACACTTTGATTAGTAAGGGACATCAGGAAGCCTGGCTGCCAGCCTTAGGGTAAATTCCTTGCCAGTCTACAGAGCTACATAATAGTGTCATTTTGCTGCTCTCTCACTGCTCTATTTTATTTTTCAAATGCCCACCCGGGGTGCCTTGCTAACATGTGTTAGACAGACTGTTTTTCTTTTCTTATAAAAGACTGCATTGGGTGAGACATCCAGTGGTTTTTGCAAACAGCCTTGAATGAAAGCTGTACTTTTCCTCTGCACATGACATATGCTGAGGAGACAAGTTCTCTTCTTGCTGTTTCTTTTCACTTCTGTGGTATCTCCAGTTAGAAAAATACAAAATAAATATGAATGCTGCTGCATTGCTTTAGAAGGCTGGTTATGAATGCTGTATTTTTGCCTATTCTCAGTGCAGCTAAAAATTATTTATTGAGTTGCTGAGGGTTAGGACTTGGCTGTCCACTGAATGCTGATGAATGTTCTCTAACCTCTCCCCAAAATGAGAAGGGAAACAGAATAAAGTAGAGAGACTTTTGACTGGAAAAGAAAACAAAAATAGCTTTAAGAAAATAATAATAGTATTAATAAGGAAATAAAAAAATGAACTAATATATAAAATTTAACTAATGTATACAATATAGAGAGTATATACATTATAATATATACAATCGAACTAATAAATACAAATCCGATATCAAACCCACCTCTCCCCCCACTCCGACAGCAATCCCCACTGGTGCTGCAGAGCAGGAGGTACTGGGGAAGCCCCAGGCTCAGTGGCAGATACAGGGAGCTGGATTCAGGAACTCAGGATCAGGATCAAAGGCAGAAGATCAGATGGAGTCTTCCTTGGATGCAGGCCACTGAAGAAGAAAAGAGAGAGCTTAACCCCTGTGATCCCTCAGTTTTATACTGATTGTGACATATATGGAATGGAATAGTCTTGTTGGTTATTTGTCCTGTCTGTAACTCCCCAAAGGTGCAACTTTTTACTTCCTTGTACTTCCATCTTACTACCCGGCACCCCCAGGGTGGCACACAAGAGCCAGCAGTGCCCTTGGTCACTGTAGGAATAAGTATAAGCAAGAGCCTGTCTGCATCCCAGTCCCAGATAGTAACTGTAAACATCAGGTGATATCACTTCAAGTTGCAGACACCGTCTGCAAAAATATGCTGTTGACTTCAGAAAGTGCAGCCTTTTAGAAGAGATTGAGCTAAGAAGTAAAAATCACTGAATAGAATTGGTTCTGTATAGCTCAAATCAGGACGTGAGTTCTCTACATATAGCTGATAATATGAGACTGATATTGTTAAAAAACTGGGAAAAGACACTCTGAGTTAAAAAAAAAAAATATATCTGAAAGCATTTTCAGGTTTTATATATAACTGTTCTAGCACTTTTTCCTTTCCTTCTTCCCCATTTGAAATTTTCCCTGTTGTCTCCGAAATATATGGGATGGAAATAAACACAAAGGAGAATTACAGAGGAAACTTAAATTCTTTATGACTTCTTTTAAGACAAATCTTTCTTACAAAATCCACATATTTGGAAGAAAGCAACTCAATATTATAGCACTACTAAGAATAAACCATATGCAGAAATTTTATTTTCAAGGGAGTCTTGCATATTTCGCTTCTCATGTATATTCATATGCATAGGTATTATACGGTTATATTATAATATAGAGTAAAATATATATTTGACAGAGTATATCTCTGTGGATCTTCACATTGTTGAAAAGTCATATCCATAGCCTCTTTTTTAGGTTTTTAAATGGTTTGCTTTGCAAAAAAAATTTAAATTATTTTCTTTATTTTTACATCAATAAAATTTCAAACACAAAGAAGGTAAACGTCCTTAATCTTTCATTAGGAGCTGAGAGGGTGCATAGCCGTGATAGCCAAACCAAACTAGCCATAGCCAAGTGGATATTTGATACCATTCTGACATCATGCTTAGTGTAAATATAGAGGGAGCTGGGCAGCCCAAGGCTCTCTTGGGAATTCAGCACACAAGCACAGCGGCAGCCAGGCTATCAGGTCCTGAGTGGTGAGATTTCCGCGTTATACATCACTCGCATTACGCACTATCTAATTGATACTGTTGTTGCCACTGTTATATTTTTTCCTTCGCTATAATTTTTTGTGTGTTTTACTATTAAAAACTGTTCTTATCTCAACCCCACAAGGCTGTTTACTGCTCGTTTCCTGGTTCTCCTCCTCATTCCCTGTGGGGGAAAGGTGAATGACTATGTGGTTCCTGCTCAGCATTCAGCCCTGAATTACAATGCTACAGAATTTTAAATAACTTTGCTGGAGAAGCAACTGAGTCACAGCATCTGGTTGCACGCTGAAAACGTATTCTAGGACACCAGGCTCTTCAATGGTCTACTTGGAAAAGTCCTGTGGGATGTGGCTCTGGAGGGGAGAGAGGCCCAAGAAAGTTCATAAATATTCAAGGATCACCTTCTCTAAGCTCAAGCACAGTCCATTTCAATGAATATGAATTCAGGCAAAAATGCCAGAAGGCCTACATGGCTTCACAAAGAGATCCTAGACAAGCTCGGGCATAGCAAGGAAGCATGCAGAGGGTGGAAGTAAGGATGGGGAACTTGGGAGAAACATAGAAGCATTGTCTGAGAATCCAAGCATGAAGTTAGAAAAGCTAAAGTCCAAATGGAATTAAATTTGGCCAGGAATATCAAAATGAACAGTAATGGCTTCTATACGTGCATAGGTGACAAAACGAAAACTAGGGAAGATGTGGACCCATTGCTCAACAACATGGGGCACCTTGTTACACAGGATATGGGAAAAGCTGATGTACTGAATATCAGATCAGCCCTCAGGAAGGTCAAAGCTGAAATGTGGTTAAGATTTACAAGAATATCACAGTCCTCAAGGAGAATTTCTACTACTACTCTGGCTGTAAAAAGCTGAAAAAAGAAAATGTCAGTTCATTACTGGGACAGTGGCAGCAAATACAGATAAGGCTGAGGTATTCACTGCCTTTTTTTTTGCCTTGGCCTTTACCAGTGAGTTCTCCCAGGCCTCTGTGTTTAAAGCAGCAATGAACAAAGATAGATTCGGGGACCATTTGGAGAACTTGCACAAGACCACCGGACTTAAAGGTGTGAGCTGAAGGTGTGAGCAAACTTACGAATATCTGTGCAAGGCTGCTCTCTGTTGCTTTTGAAAGGACTGGAAATTGGTGAAGACAAATGTTGCATCCATCTTCAAAACAATCTGAAAGAGCAGTCCAAGAAACTACAGCTGTTCAGTCTCCCTTTGGTTCCTTGGAAAATTATGGAGCACAATACTCAGATTCTCCACTCTTCCGTCCCTTCAGCCTTTGGCTACCCCCTCTGGTTATTATTTGAGTTGAAAGTTTTCCTGATCTTGTTTAGCCACATTTTTTCTAAATAGAAACATATCTAGCCTAATTAAAAAAGTGAGGTCTTTAAAAGGGATTCCATTAATCTCTGCATATTAGACATCTGCCTGGGGTGCTAGCTATCCAGGATCAAGCTACTGAGCTTTATTCTCTGCCTAGAAGAGAGAGAATAGCTACAGATCAAAAGACAGGGAAAAAGAAAAAAAGATGCTAATCCAATGCTAGCTTCTGTGGTAAGATTTCTCAGTGACAGCAGCAACTGAGTATTCCCAAATGGGGAGAAGGAGGGAGAGTATCACAGGTTATCCCCTCAGCTGGTCTCTGTCAAGAGGGATGTACTTTCTTGGTGTATCTTCTTGATGTGAAAAACAATTTTAACAAACAATCACTTCATTCGATGCGCAATATGAAAAAAAGATGCAAACCACGATGGTGGCATAGAGAATATCATGCACACTGCAAGGAGCCTCCTGCTGGCTCTGCACTGAGGATGGAGGGGGCTGCCCTCACCCTGAGTAAAATCTACTCAAAAAAAGTGTGTGGGCTGAGCGGCTTGTGATAGGTTTTCACAGCCATGTGGCAGTGCTCGCCACAATTCACTGCATAAAAGGACTCACATACAGCCTGTAGTGCATCTCAGGTTTAAACTCATGATGTGTGCCATGCCTCTCTCGCTCTCTTTTAATCAAGGAAGTAGAGTGTAAATCCAGCATGCTGCCTTAAAATAAGTGAAGCCAGAGAAACCATAAAAAAGGCTTCAAAACCAAAAAGAATTATTTTTAGAAAATTGCAGAATGGTTTATAACAACCGCATAGAACTTCTCTTAGTAAATGTCGTAATAAAGGTTCATTGATCAAAAGAAATTGGCTCTATTGCTCATAATAGCATCTCATTGATTGAAAAGCATTGCCTGTAATGGTTTCCTCCAAAGCAGCATCTGTTATGTATTAACCTTTCAGCCTTCAGAATCACGGGATATGAATTTCTTGCTCAAACTACTGGTCAGATGACCCATCCATGACATTTAATAAATTGCAGCTCTGCACATAGATTCAGGATTTCATAAAAACAGGGAGAAACACATTACAGAAAAGGCACATTTTTCATGACGCATCATACAACCGAGTCCTTTATGTTAAAACAACAAAATAAACTAAACTCAGAGTGTAAACTCTTTTATTAAAGCTACTATACAAATTTAAAATTAATCATCCAGGCTCTAATGGTAAACAGCAATGTAATGATTGAACTTTGAATGAAAGAAAATCTGGCATGTCTAGTTTGTTCGGAAAAATCGTACAACATGACAGCTTTGATTTTCATCTTTGTACTGTTTAATATGATGTAGTTACCTATCAAACTCGTATTAGCCATAGCATGTGTATATGACTATAAAAATACATTCATTTATGGTCTTCTCCACTGTTCTTAACATTTAAAAAATCTGCAAACAATGTTACAGTTTATTAGAGTTTATGAGAGAAATTTTTTCTCATAAAAACATAACAAATTACTATAGAGATTTGACTGTTTTCATTCAATCACTAAAAAATCCTTTTATATTTGTAATTCTATATAGAAGTTATATGCACATTTTACATTTGGATCTAAACTAACTTCATTAGAAATGAAATACTGTGTGAGGGGGAACCTTGTTTTATTAAAAGTCAGTTTATTTTCTTGTCTAATGAGACACAGTTCAGAAAGATTC
>NW_009719193.1:0-25422 GCF_000703405.1 Apaloderma vittatum | reverse complement strand
CTGCTGAACAGTTGTTCAGGCATAAACAATAAATTAACTCTCAAAGAGATCTGTATTTGTGGCTATACAGTACAATAGCTGATACAAAACCACGTAACAGATTAGTTATTAAAATAATTTTCTAAAAATGAAGTCTTAAGAGGTTTGCCAGCAGTTTTGTTTGAGGAGTTAAATTAAGTCTTACTTTAATAAAAGCAGTGTGCAAATAGCTAAGTTTTAAGTATTTCACAGATCAGTACTGTCTGAGTCATATAATGAGAAGGTAAATGGTGTTAATATATTTTGGTGGCAGTATAATTTCTAATACTGAACGGTGTGGACAAGAAGCAAAAGCAGGAAAAGAAAAATTAAAAGAAAGGATAGCCTAAACCAGTGGTTTCTAGGAAGTTTGAGAATATGAAAAATACAGGATGTTAAATAAGGAGGGAGGAGGAATAGAAGTAGTGAAGGACTAATGTATCCTCAAGGAGGGTCAGTCAGTGCAACTTCTTGTCAAGTAGTTTATCGGTGTGCAGCATGGCACAGGAGTGGGTAATATCTAGCAGCATATCCAAGGCTCTAGCTGGAAGCAACAGGGTGCTGAACTCTTCTAAAATGCTAGTCTCTAAGGTCCAGATAGGAAAAAGTACTTTTATTCTTAAGGTGAGATTTAGGTTACTAAATCTAATAATATCAACCTGCTCCCACTGCTCAACTATAACTTAATGGCAGTCATCTAAACTTGTTAGTACTCACTTCACACATGAAAATTTTGTGAATGCTCAGGGTCATTCTCTGTACCTAAAATTACCTCTTAAAAAGTCTGAAGAATCCTATCATTGCATAAGCTTAGTGACCCAGAAATTAAACATATCTCTTACAAAGTCCTCTAGGGATTTAGTCCGGGAGTTGAGCTCAAAGACACCTATTGCAAATCTGAAGATTGATGTTCCTTAACAAAAATATTCACAGTGACTATATCTTTTAAAAGACAGTGGAGAAGGAACTTGGAGAACCCGCTGTCACTTCCCATATTTATAACTGTCCAGTGAGGAGCAACTGATTCTATTACCACCTCTGCTTTTTGAGGTTCAGGTATCTCACCTGTGAAAAGAATATTACTAAAGCTACAAGACTATAGCATAGTGTGGATATAGGTCTAGCATGCATATGAATCTGCTGCTCCTATCATACCAGGCTTGGTCTCACTCTGTAGAATACACTTCCAGGTCTCGTGGGCTTTAAGAACACCAGACATGTTTGTACCTCTGCATGCTACTTGTTAGGTTGCTCACTTGAGAGGGTCAAGACTGTGAGTATCTAACTTGCTCCAAAAATAATGTAGTCGTATTTCGTAATGACAGTTTCACTTAAGATGAATAAACATTTAGAACACAGAATTGAAGCTTCCTCCTTTCTCTTATAACCTCTCAACTACAGAAATGTGTTTTTTGCTAGTGTTTTGTCCTGGAGTTCATGAGTTTGTGAGGATAGCAGGTAGAAGAGAGGGAGAGATGATTTCGTCTGGCTTACATAATGACACAAATTCTGTGTGTAATTGCTGATGAGAGAAGAGTGTTCTGGAAGTGTGCAAAAAATAATCTAGTCTAACTAGTTTACGTGGTTTTAGCCACTAAGCAGGGAAATCACACTCTTGTGCAGAGGAACTCTCAGGAAAGAGTAGGTATCACTTGACCTACCACCACTGCATTCTGTTAGAAACTGAGAAAGTGAGAAGCAGTGATGTAAGGTTTACTCAGCCTATAGAAAAAAAAAAAAAAACCCAACTTATTCAGGAAGTGACGTGGCTGCAGTCTCCACACCTTCTGTTAGATTCACTGTGTAGCTAGAATGTAACCATGCAGGTAAAGTCTGATTTTTCCCTAGAGGTTGATGATTTCAGGTAGAGAGATGAGAAGATCTAGAGGCCTGGCTCCTGTACTCGTACTGATTTCTTGTTTATTTTAACTATAAATCTGGGGTTGCTCTAATGTATAAAAATAGTATATGTGCCAGAAGATGGGAATTAGAACATAATTTCTGGTATTTCTAGTGCCGTAACCACTAATGCAAAAGTAAAGTTTATGCATGTTCTACTGTATATGAATAGATATATTTATGGATATTAAGTTATACTTATAGTCTGGCCTGTCCAGCCACTCTCTTTCAAAACAAGAGATTACAAACACATTCATTATGTTTTAGTGCCGAGGATATTTTTTCATGTGCAAGAAAGAGAGTTTCCATTTCTCTCAGAAGAAACAGAATTTGCACTTCCTCAGTGCATGTTATAAAGGCTGTATTGGGAGGCAAAAATTCAGTACTATCTTTGATGAAGTGATGTAACAGTTTGCGTTTCCAGCTGCCTACTGATAGAATTTTAAACAGAGGTTCATAGAATCAGAGAAATTTGATGAAGGTTTGTCCTAAATCCAAAGAAAATCATCTCGGGGGGTCATCTAATGTTGTCCCATATCCAAGAATCTCCATTTTTGGTGCTGGTCAATAGACTCTTGAATTTGACTTACCAAATCTTGAAAAGTTCAATGGATAGGGTTTTCTCCACAGCTCTGGGTAAACTGTCATAGTACAGAACCACCTTCCCAGGGAGAAAGTTCTTCTTAACGTTCAGCAAGAGTCTCCCAAGCATCAGGATGTGATCACTGGCACTTGTTTTGCCACTATCACTACTGAGAAGAGACTAGATCCATCATCTCTCTAATTTCCTTTAATGTTCCCATAGGGTGTAGTTAGAAACCCCTTTCCACAATTTCTTTCAGCAAACCTAAGTCTCTCAGCCTCTCCTCACAGGCTTTATGCCCTAAGACCTAAATATCTGGGTAGCCTCTTTTCTAAAGCAAACATGACTAAATTATGCACTAGTGTTACTGAGTTTATGGGTTTTTACAATGTATTGGGAGTTCTGAAAAGTAGGCAGATTAAATCGTCATGCAGAACTTAAGTGTATTTTAAATACTATTTTGGGGGCATCGAGGCAGGTTGGATTCATCTTGCATATTGTATATTTTGTCACTTAAATCCTTCAATATACTGCACACACTAAAACTACTAATGTGAGCCAGCTTCCAATCACCATTCATAAGACTAGCCAAAAGGTATTTAAGCAAATTTTACTGATCTGCCAAATATACCCAGCTCCTCACAATACTCTTTTCCTTGAAAAGTCAAGATCTAACTCTAGGAGTACAGTAGAAAAATGCTTTTCTCCCTAGGAAAATGTCCATAGCTGCAATCAATATTTACTGTCAGGGGATGGTCTTTAGAGACTCAGAGATTTATGGGTTATGAGAGCTTTTCTCTGGTTTATTAGAGCTTCTTGTAACAGTAGTCAGCTTTATTACATTTCTCCGTACCAGATATCAGCACAGAAAATCTTATATTTCGGCATACCTTCAGAACATCCTGTTTTCTATTTTCAGCTGATTGCTCCCAGTCACTTAAGAAGTTTTCCTTATTACTTGTACTATTAAATAGCCCAGAGAGACTGCTAGGACAGAATGAAAAATACTATTCTAGCAAGGAAACTGTCATGTAAATTGATTTCACATTATACAATTAGAACTGTGAAACACTTGTTTAAATGTTACAACTACTATTTACAGGTGTGATCATTTTCTTCTAGTGATCAACTGTAGAAATGACTTCTGAAAGCATAGTCCTTTTTTTCATACCCTTTGAGATAAATTTGTGACAAACCTTAGGAAATTTGGGGGGTTCTGTTAGTACTAAGTAGGTTATAAACGAAATCACCAAGCCGCGGATCATAGAATTATAGAATTGCTGAGATTCAAAAAGACCTTTAAGATCATTGAGTTCAACTATTAACCTAGCAATGCCAAGTCTGCCAATAACCCATGTCCCAAAGTGCTATATCTACATATATCTTTTAAATACATCTAGGGGTGGTGGCTCGACCACTTCCATGGTCAGCCTGGTCCAGTGCCTAACAACTTTTGCAGTGAAGAAGTTTTTCCAAATATCCAATATAAACTTCCTTTGACTCAATTTGGGGCCGTTTCTTCTTGTCCTGTAGTTTGCTACTGAGTTGAACAGACTTATCTCCACCTCTCTATAACTTCCATTCAGGTAGTTGTAGAGAGTGATAAGGTCTCCTCTCAGCATCCTTTTCTGCAGTCCGAACAACCCCAGTTCCCTCAACTGCTCCTCCTAAGACTCGTGCTCTATATCACGGCTGTTTCTAGAGGAATGCCAAAGAAGCCTACAGTTTCTGAATGGCCAGAACAAGTCAAATAATTACAGGACAGCATGCAGTTATGCAGAAAGCAAGTCCAAGACTTGGTACATTTGCATCATGTGGTTCAGGGAGTTCTGAAGATTAATGAAGGTGCATAGAGCCCTATAGGCATGTAAAAGGAAATCTGACAAAAATACAGGCTATTTTGGGAAAAAATGTTCTGTGCACTGTGGTTTATGTCCAGAAAAGTAGTCCCTAGACTCCAAGTTAAGAAAGAATATTTAAGACAAGTATTTAGACTGTGTAATTTTCTTGGTTAGGGTAAGGTCCAAATTTTCGTTCACAAACATTTTACTGTGAAATATTTGTACTATGTGAAGAAATCAGGTTGTGCTGCTATTACACATTTATTACAGAAACTTTGGAGTAAAAATGGAAACTTCAAAAAATACATGTTCTTCCTATTAAAACAAACCTCAACCCAAAAAAGTGAGAAAAGAATATATAAAAAAAAGAAAACGTCACAGTTGTGAATTCAAAAGATGGGTGTCATGGATGGGGTGATGCACTTCACTCATGAGAATTCATTGATATAAAACAGTGATATAACAAATTTTGACCACCGTGGCGGTGGTTTAACAAGATTCAATGATAGAGTACACTTGATTATTTACTCCATAGAGGACACAATCAGACAAAGTC
Organism: Apaloderma vittatum; assembly: GCF_000703405.1. Classification (NCBI taxonomy): domain Eukaryota; kingdom Metazoa; phylum Chordata; class Aves; order Trogoniformes; family Trogonidae; genus Apaloderma; species Apaloderma vittatum. Next base: position 20,525 of record NW_009719193.1, on the reverse strand, counting down.
ATCAGGGAGTCCCTCCAGTCGAGTCATATTCAGAATGGAATGCCTTGCTTTCTAAACTCTTTCTCAGAGAGGAGTCTAGGTGCAGCTATATCCAATCCCAGTCCAAGATTTGGTCAATAGTTTATATCTAAAGGATTATATATGTGCAATGAATCCGTTATACCATTTAGCTAAGATTTCAAAGTTTAGTATGCTATTAATTACTTGCTGAGAACCTGTTGTGGCAAGGAATCTCTCACCTCAAGGACTAAACTTGAGAGGTCTCCCTACTCAAGAGGAGAACCTGGCATGCAGCCCGCTGCCATGCAGGAGAGCTTAACTGGCCTTGGGCTGCCCACTATTAATAAAGATAATTGACTCATAATCATATCTTCATACTTACTGTAGATGTTACCTTCTTCCAAATTCAGTTTGAGTCAGAGACTGACCAGCACTGCAATTAGCCAAGTGCATTGCTCAAACCAGTCCTTCTCTATGGCGGTGGTACCTATCTCCCCCAAATCCACCTTAACCAGCTGCATCCACTTATCACTTAAGCAGGGTTACTGGAAATGAAGGTCAGATTGGGGGTGAGGGAGCCTGCAGTCACAATGGGTAACAGTTGTTTGTATAAGACCCTGGTGAGTAGCTGTGTCAGTTGGAAAAGAGCTTTCTCAACATCTAAGCAACATCACAAGACTTAATTAATTGTTTTTTCAATCGCTGCCATTACGTACTCTTGATCTTAATTTCTCTCAGTGTTATGTATACTCCTTTACTATGGTTATCAGTAATAAAAAAGCATGGTATAGAATACATTAATTCAACCTATCAAAAAGAACTCTGAAAAAAAAATTACTTCTTGAAGAGAGGAAGAGAAAGGAAAGAATATTTTTCCCACATGGGAAATATTCATAAATTTTGAAAGTGGAAGGACAATGAAGATCATCTAGTGAACTCTAGCATGATGTGGTACACAGAACTACAAATTCTGTGCTGATACCTTTACTTCTGCTTTAACTGCATGACATCATTTAAAAGGAAAGAAAGTCAAAACTGAGAACTTCAGCTGATGGATTATATGCAACATCCCAAGGTAAATCGTTCACATGGTTAAATTAACTTCATTGTTACACATTTTCACCTCATTTCTAGGCTGAATGTGATGAATATCAGCTTTCAGCTTCTGAATCCTTTCATGCTTTTTTTTTTTGCTAGATTAAAAATTAGTCTGCTATCTAAAACACCCTCCCTGTGTAGAATAGGATCAAGACAGCTCTTAATCTCTTAGATAAATTAAACAGATGCAGAGTTTCTTTATTTTATAGCAGGCTTTCCAGACCTTGAACACTCTTGTAGGTCATTTTCTGAATGCACTCCAATTTTTCAACATCATTTCCAAAATGTGGATACCAGAACAGAGTATTATGTTACACTGACAGCTCCATGACTGCACCATAATGGCTACCAGGAGGCATTCAGCTACTATGACTGTGGATATGAGATACACTTTTAAAAACAAAACAAAACAAAACAAAACAAAACAAAAGTAACAGTGAAATTCATTCTGAGAAGTAGATCAAAGGTTAAGTTGCATCTAGGTTGCAATAGTTGGGGGAGTTAGTAAAAGCTTGGGTTTGATGATGTTGTTTTACACTGTGGAATATAAATATTGTCTAAAAATAATCCCTTGGAATCATTAGAAATTGCCAGATATTACTGTCTTGTAATGTTTTCCTGGCAGAATTTATCAAAGAAAGAGGATTTTGAATAGAAGAACAGTAAATACTTTGGCCTTTTTTTCTCAGTATGAGGTGAAAACAACGAATGATGGAAACAGACTTTCTGGAGAAACTAGTATCTGGGAGGAAAACACAATCACATATATTTTTGTTTGTGTGTGTATGTCTATGTCAAAGGTCAAAAGGGTCAGATACTAAACATAGTTATTCACCAACAGGAAACATTTTTCTTGCTTTTCATCCTTTTAATAAAAGCTGATAGACATTTTTATCTCACATGATGTGATAAATCCCTTAAGTAGCCTGAATACTCCTAATTTTATTTTTATTTTTCAAATGTAAACAATATTTTTAACATCCATAGATCTTCTCACATTAAGAACTGCTTTTAGACTACCTGCAAGTTACATCCATGGATCTGGGGAACTAATCTTGTACTCATTTTCCATCATTAGCCATTTTATTCAGTCTTTGCAGTTTAGAGGGAAAGAAAGATCAGACAAAACAGAAAGCGAGACACAGTGGGAATAATTTCACTTATCTCTGATAATGTCTGGAACAGAGCTGTCATAGATAATTATGTATGCATTTTTGGTTTAGCTAACACTGGTTACACAACTCCAAATTTGGAAAGTTTCTTCTGCACTTTTTTGAGTGCTACACCTAGTAACGTCCTACAATGTTATAAGGTAATAAAGAGGTTTACTATTCTCTTTTGTAACTATTAGAAATACATTAATGACCAATGCAGAAAGGAGGCTTCAGAAATGTGAAGAAAGTAAATTCTTTGATTGTCATGCTAAAATCATCCAGTTGCATCTAACCCAGTGTGTGATGAGGGAGAAGTAGCAAGCGGGCACTAGTGGCATATTTTGACTCTCTTCTTGTCTGGCAGTGACACGATTCATATCCCTGCCTACCTTAAGCTTATCAAAAAAGAAAATATTTTAAATTATTTGGAATCATAACCTTATTTTTCTTCTCTGTAATTAATGCCACCCTGGCATTCAGAACATGAGTGAAATTAGGTTTCCTGGGGGTCTTATTTTGAAGATTACACCAGATATCAAGACATAATGGTCCACAAATCAGACATGAGTTTATCAAAATGGTAATACATGATACAGAGAATGTCAAACTGAAACTGTTACATGTTCCTTCATTGTTATTATAACTCTTCTTTACAGCATGCACTGCGGCTTCCAAAGAAGTCAGTGAGAATACTTTCAATGAATGAATGTATGAATGAGTACATTCCAGCTGCAGAATATCAAATTTAGGTCTTGCTTCTACTGTTGTTAATTGTAAAACTCTTATTAAGTTCAAAATTTCTCTCACCTTGCTCTGTGAAAGTATCTCAAATCAGCCCTAGATTTTATAACACGGATATAATAAAAAAATAGCTATTAGAAATGACACTGTCGATTACTTAACTTTGGTTCATATTTCCCTGTGTTCTGTTATCATATATTAATTTAAACAGGCTGAAATCAGGTGAATTAAGGTGACAAGCACAAGAGGACTTTGGGACTTCCAGAACTCTCAAACAGGAGAAAAACTGCTTTACGCTGATTTCATTTTAAGAAAATAACATTATTACTTGGCCCTGAAGGATTGTGACCATAAACTGGTAAAATTATCCAGAAAGGCCTTAGAGACATCTGAATATTCCTGGTTTGAGCAGCAATATGTTGAGGAATAAATTTACATTTTTAGCAACTTAGTTCTACTTTATATACCCCCTAAAGGGCAATGTTGTTCAATATACTTTGTGGAAGCAAAATATGTCTGTTTAGTGTGTTTATTTAACTAGCTAATGCTCATTTGCTTATCTCTCACTTAAAGTCACTAGTGCTATGTTGAGCTTCCTGTCACATATTATTACTTATAAGGAAAGGAAAGGAATTCTACAGCTTGTTTGAAACTCTTTGCTAGAATGCTAAATTATCTGATCTTGTGCCGAGATTGGGGCTCTCCAGGTCTATACTGTAGCAAATGTTTACATGTGCCCTCAAAATCTCCTTCACAATCAGTGGCTTGGCATGTGCCTTTCATAAATAATGTTCCTAGAGCAGTCACAAAGGCTTGTCACAGAGTAATCATATGAAACATGTGCAGAAAATCCTGATTTACTGCACAGGAACGTGTATCCTGAGGTGTCCACAGTGTACGCACCTTGCCAAACAGGCAGACTGAGGCAACATGGTAAGCCCAGCCTGTCTCTGCGGAATGGCACCGGGTATGTTCATGTTAATTCTCAGGTCATCTTCCTTCTGCAGAACTGGAGTAACCAAAATGGATGGAAAATACAAATTTTTCTAGGAACCTAATGATATTATTGAAATGTCATGCCTACAGGACTCAAGGAAAACTGAGATATGCTCATCCTTTAAAAGCAAGCAAACAGCTATACATAGATACAGTTGCAAGAAAAAGTATGTGAGCCTTTTGGAATTTCGTAATGTTCTGCATTAATTTGTCATAAAATGTGATCTATCACCTACATCAAAAGTATTGACAAATATAAAGTGCTTAAAATAATAACACGAAAATTATTCTGGTCCTCCATGTCTTGATTGAGCACACTCATTCAACATTAAAAAGGCTAGTGGAAAAGTAAGTGAACCCTTGAGTTGACTTTAAAAAAACTAGTCGGAGTCAGGTTAACCTGGAGAGACCTGCATCACCTTTATTATTTCCTTCTTGAAAAACTTCTGGCCTTCCTGGACACCTTTGCCCTTCAAGGATGTCTACCAAAGGACTCTGTCAACCAGACTCCTAAACAAGGCAAAGTCAGCCCTCTGGAAGTCAAAATGGCAGTTCTGCTGGCTCCTAGAATAAGAGCGTGAGCTGTCAGATATCGGACTTTGGAAGATCTTCTTCTGGAAATGGCAAGGTCTTTTGAGGAAGCTGCATTGTGATTAGTGTATAAGGTATGGGAAGAGGATGACTTACAAAGTATGTATTTCTTCATGTGTGTAGATGTGCCCAAAACTCTCGCTGTGACCTTACAAAACTCTGTGTAGGATTCAATTTTTATATTTTGACTATACTATATGGTCCATAATATGCTAATGGATAATTGGAAAGGATTACTGGAGTCAGTAATTCTTTACTCTCAGTTGCATCATTCCTGGGCTGCTAGTTTATTGTTCGTGACAAAATGCACACAGTCTATTACAGGAAAGAACATAATGATAGCTGAATTTGAAAAAAAAAAATAAAAACCCCAACACAGAGGCATGTGGATGTACCAATTGTGAAAGAATCCACCTTAAGACTGCATTACAGTGGCAGTAAGAGCCTTCAGTTCAATAATATTAAATCAATGCAATTAGAAAGAACAAACTGGATCAATGTAACATCTTGGTGAAGACATGGCCTTATTGTTCATTGCTAGGACATAAAGGGGAAAAAAGAATCCTTTTGAAAGATCTATTCATGTAACCACTGAGAAAAGGAAAAATATATAATTGGATAAAAAATTCATGCCTTTTGTTCTTTACCTAAAAGGTTAGTGATAATTGGTGCAGCAATCGTAAACGCTCTCAGAACTTACCATATGTTAGTGCCAGTAATGCTACTTTTATTCAGACTTATTTAGCATCAGAATAAATACAGGAGAAAACATATTTTTTCAACTGATAATTGTGCATAGTTTCACCATCCTCCTTCTTTCCTCCTCCCTATTAAAAGTATTTTTAAACTTCTTTCAAATGCAGATTCTGCCTACTATCTCAATACTATATGCAGTCTTTTTCATAAATCATTTGCAAAATAAACAGTCTAATTTTTTCACACTGGACTGATATGTTTAAAATATCTCCAGTAGCTGTTATGAAAATGGTATTACTCAGGCAGCTTTAACCACTGAAGACTTCACACAGCAAATGGTTGTTCTTGTCTACATGACATGAAATTTCTGCTCAGAAGAATCATTCTATTTGGAAATAACCCTGGATACAGATTTCTTAAATCTTCAAACATACAGGTGTACATAAAAGCAGCTATTTTCCAACATGATCTTGTGCAGAAGACAGTCTATTAGAGAAGAATATTTCCTCCTGAGCAGCATGTATGCATGAGGTCACATCAGACAGCTAAGAAGTTGGATTGCCACCAATGCATTTTATAAACATAATAGAACGCTTAGTGACCACCTCTTTTTTTTCATCAGAAGTCTGGAATACAGTGCTAACTCTTGTCTTTTGTATTTGTCTCTCAACTGAGCTTACGCTGAAAGCATTTCAAGTTTAATTTGTTCCATAACCCAGTTTCATGAGTCCGTTCTGCCACATCTATGATTACTAGAGCTAGGCTAAACCTATCATCTCTATTTTACAGGCCGTCAGAGCTCTTTGTGAGTATATAAGCTATTTTCATTAAAGTAGCTAAAAAGAAGGCCCTTGCATGAGAGATGGTGTGATGACAGTGCCATCAGGACAGAAGGGATAGAAAGAAACAACTAGGCTTGATACTGTATACCCCTCCCATCTAAACTAGACATAGATATGAGTCCACACTATCATAGACAAAGGATTTTTATTCAGGCATTACTTAATCATGAATTTGAGCCTATATAATGTATAGAGAGGAGCCACCGATAAGCTTGCAGAAGAGTCATGAGATGGAATTATTTGCTGCTTTTTGTTCCCAAACAGCTGGTTATAAAGATGGAACAAGTCGTTTTGGATTAAAGAGGACAAAGGGAGCAAAAAGAAGACAGATGATGAGCAAAAATTGCAGTAAGGGAAATTCCAATCAGAAATAATAAAAAGTAACATGATGCAGATGGTTAAGCACTAAAACAACTTGGCCTCTCCAAGCTAGAAGACTTCCATAACTTCATTGGACACTTCCCTGAGCAGTTTAATCTGTCTTTAAAGCTCGTTCTGCTTTGGACTGAGGACTCCAGAGTTTTTGCTCAACCTGTCCTACGTTACCATTGATATTCATCCACCTCTGAATGATGGCATAAACATAGTCTACCTGCAGGAGAGAATTACATCTACAACAGTAGATGTAGCACTCTTCTTCCCACTGCTTCTAGACACTATGGCATACAGAATACACCACAGGCCATTTTGCCACAGGATTGAAAGGTTTGTAGTCCCTTTATTATCACTGCTTGACATATGTGGCATGCCTTGTGACATGGTGAAAAAAAAATCTGTGCGTTGTGCATCATTCCTATCAAAATTTGTGTGCATCTAGACTTCTGTACATCTTTTAAAGAGAAGGAATTTTAAAGAATGACGTTCAGTATTTCTTTATGTTACAAGGTGATGTAATACTGCTGTTTAGGCATGTTATGTCCTTGAATAAGCTTAAAGCATGTTTGAGCCTCATTAGAAAGATAGTTTATCACATTCAGCACAAGGATAAAACAGATTTTGGATTCTGTGCAAGAACAGTTATTATACTGGCTCAGTCCCAATACTATTTAAAAACTATTATTTAACTGTTGGCTCCAGCTTCTCTGTTTCCTTGGGGTTTTTTGCCTGCTCTCTTTTGAGAATGTTTTAAAAGAACTTTTGTTATAGAAGCTGCTTGGTGTTTTAGAAATGCTTCACAAAAACCATTGCATCTGCTGATGAAAGTATTGCTGTATGGTGGTACTAAGCAGTACTATTGAAGGGGATATACTGAGAGTGTGAAGATGAACAATTTCCTGAATTTTGCAGTTAAAATAAAACTGCAGCTTTTATTTAAATATCCTTCCTATGGAATTCTCAAGATTTTTAAAGCTGCATTTTTATTCGTTTAGTGCATAGAGATTCAATGAAATATACAATTCTTACTGATCTAATAAAGGCTGTCAAAATCTATAAAACAAAATAATCTAGTTTTCCTCTAAAAGTCATACATCATAAATACGTCTGGCCTGCAGTACTACATTGAACACAGTAGACTAGTTATATGTATCCCTGATCTATGTAGTCGATGGTCTGGGGGCATCCTTACATTCTTCTTCCTTCTATTTTTGTTGACCCCTGAAGATACGATTGTAAAACAAACAAAAAAATATTGTATGGTATTTGTTTACTCTCTTACAAGAAAGAAAAGAATCCCTAAGTGACCTGAGCAAAACTCATGTAAAATCTTTGATTTTCACTTACTCTTTAGCTAGAGTGCATGTAGCGAAAAAGTGTTTTTCAGAAGACTAGTTCATTTGTTTGATTCCACCGTGTTAAATGAAAGGAAAATATCTACAAACCGTAAAATCTCAGATGCAATTTTAAAATAATAGTAATGGAAACTTTTTCATTTTTAACTATCTTTCTATGTGAAGAAGAGGTTTCCCTATCAAGTGTTCATGTGTGTTTGTATTGTCACAGAAGGCTTACTTTTACCTAGAACTGAGTAGTCTAATCTCTTCTCATAAAAAATTTGCACTGCATGACAAAGTGCAGTCTGAAAACTGCTGGGCTTATTTACAAAATATACATCTGAAGTTCATTTTGAACTTGTTTTTTCTGTATGATGCACTCTAATATTTACTCTGCAAACTACAAGTCTGATGCCTTATGAAAATTGTACTTTTAATTGGTTTCAATTAGGTAATACGTTTGACTATAAAAGTAAAAGCTTTTAAAACCCATATAAGTCTTCTTACCTTTGCTTATAAAAGATAGCCACACACTTGCTGTTGAATACCAGTCATATACTACTGATTTGTTTTAGTTTATAATAAAACAGACCATCACCATTGTAAGAGACTGTGTTTAAAACGTTTGTCTCAACCTTGCTGAAGAAAAGACTGTGTTAAAAATGCTTTCTCATCCTTAAAAATGCTTTCTCATCCTTACTGTGTTGAAATTGCCCGCGAAGAAACTTCAAGGCTGCCGTTTGCAAGCTTGGACCACTGATAAGTTCCAAACAACTTCAGAGCCCAGCCCAGATAAGCCACGCGGCCCGAAGTTCTAAACAACAACTTCTGGACCTGATACAGCAGCTGTCTTGCAAGCCCACTGGTTTGCAAGCCCACCAGGTGTAACTGCTGATAGAGTGGGTGCCCTGCAAGGCGAAAATGGGCTGCCCAGACCCTTATGCATGCTCCACTGATGTAGGCGACGCTGGGGGGGGCGAAGATCACTCCTGACGACCCTCACACGCATGCGCTAACCAGGTGGAGAATGGGCAAAGCGGCTCTTGGAACACTATATAATTCCACCGTGAACAGCTATTCTTTGGAGATCTTCCCTACCGAATCGAAACAGGCGGACCTGCGAGACGTCGCCGGATCTGTGGTGGTAGCTAAACTTCTTGCTATCTTGAACTTTTACTGCTTTGCTTTTCCTTTTCCTTATCTCTCTTTCCTATCGCTCTCCAGTGGTTGTTAGTCAATAAAGGGTTTTACCTTTGTGACATCTGACACCGTTTGTGTCTTAATTTCACCTTTGCAATCAAAACGAATCACCTTGACCCTAACCCCTATCAGGGTAAAGTGGTTCAAGACAACCATATAGAGATGCATGTGTGCCATTAGATGGCTTTCACCGATGTCTCAATACCTGAGTCAGAGATCAAGCTGACATATCATTCTAGCCACCCCCAAAAAAATCATTGTCTTAAAGTGAATCCCCGACTGACATTGTGATAGATGCAAAGTGGCTGCAAAGACATGGAGAAAAGTTTTTGTGACTAGTAGAACTTGTCCAAAATAAAACTGAAATCAGAACACCTAGAGTTCTGCACTCTTCTTGAAGTCTGCACATGAAATGAAACTGAGTATTTCATCCCAGCTGAAGGCTCATCATTTGTTGCTTTCCATAGACCACAATGATCCCACTGCTTCTCAGGACTTCAGCAGCCCTGAATGTAAGCTTTCAGGCACGCTGATAATAAAAGAGCCAGTGTATTTCCATTTCACAGTTTCCTGTTATTTCTGTTTTCATTTTTATAGGATGTCTTGAAACTGACCGGGCAATCAAAATTTTGATAGCATGGCTTGACTTTTAAAGTACAGTTGATTAGTACAACAGTTTATTATACATAATACTGTAAACTTACAATGATTGCATTATGCTTAACATAATAATTCTGTCATAGTATTACAACAACAGTATGGTTGAATATTGATGTGAAATATAACCACAAGTATTTTCAGGGTTTAGTAAGAGTAATAGAATTGTTGAACATGCGAGTTTTCTGTAATATACTCATGCACTTACAGTTATTTATGTACAAAAGTCTCTCAGCTTTTCTCATGTTCAGCATATGTATCTGTTACTACATTGCAAAGATTTATGGCTGGCGATAAGATTCTTAATTTGCAGTTTGTTTACTTCTTATGCCTAGTTCTACTAAGTTATTAACAAGTGCACATTTATGCAAAATTAAATTATTTGACACTTTAATAATAATAAACAGATAATTGCAAACATAAAGAAAGCTGAGATTAATATATTGTTTCCTCTCAACTGGCTATGCTACAAAATACACTCTATCTTTAAACAAAGAGCTAAACTAATTAGGTAAACCGATAGACATAAAAAACCTTAATTCTTCTATTCTAAAGACTTTGATTTCAATCTTATGCCAAACATATGGACTTAATGTACAAATATATCACATCTAGTAAAGCTGGGAGAGTTTAATCATATCTACTTTGGGGAACATATACGGCTGTATAGGGGTGGAGTATCAAGAGAAGTGTGGTCAGCAGGTCAAGAGAGGTGATTCTCCCCCTTTACTCTGCTCTTGTGAGACCCCACCTCGAATACTGCGTCCAGTTTTTGTGCCCCCACCATAAGAGGGACGTGGATCTGTTGGAGCATGTTCAGAGGAGGCCACAAGGATGATGCAGGGGCTGGAGCACCTCTGCTACGAGGACAGGCTGCGGGAACTGGGATTGTTCAGTCTGGAAAAGAGAAGACTTCGGGGGGACCTAATAGCTGCCTTCCAATACCTGAAGGGAACCTACAGGAAGGCTGGGGAGGGACTTTTTACAAGAGTGTCCTCTGATAGGAGAAGGGGAGATGGGTTTAAGTTGAAGAAGAATAGATTTAGATTGGACCTTAGGAAGAAATTCTTCAGTACAAGGGTGGCAAGACTTTGGAATAAATTGCCCAGAGATGTTGCGGCTGCCCCCTCCCTGGAGGTGTTCAAGGCCAAGTTGGATGGAGCCTTGAGTATCATGATCTAATTGAGAGACGTCCCTGCCCATGACAGGGAGGTTGGACTAGATGATCTCTAAGGTCGCTTCCAGCCTATGCCATTCTATGATTCTATGGACAGAAAAATATGTTTGCCTTACTCTTTTATTTTCACCTTAAGTTGCACTATTCTCGCAAATAAATAAATTCACTACACCTACAAATCAAACTTAAAAATGGAACTGAACTTCTCCAGAAGAATTCAGTTTCCCTTAAATATGACAGAATGATTGATCCCTATTGCATGACAAAAGAATATAATCCCAGTTCCACCAATATAAAAAGTGTTGGTACAAAATCGGATTTAAAGAATTCTAAGTATCCTTCTTTATCCCAGGATGAGTTGGGACTTCAAATTTTTTGCCTCAATGGACCAGTCTAAAAAATCAGTGACAAATTCTGTATGCAGAAGCAGTTCTGTGACTATTAATATATTAACTAAAATGAGATATCATTTGAAAGTTGTTTGTATCGTACATCAATCATGACAGTTTGTACACAAACTAACACAGTGCACTTGAGAATGAATATGAATATTTTTGACACTTAATTCTATACTGTGGCCAAGTGATGGCCTGATAAAATGGATCTCAAATGTCTTAAAAACTACCTTCACAGCTCACATTCTGTCTATATAAAATAGGTTGCTTTGCTGGACAAGAGGACAGGCTTGATGTCTTATTAATGAATGACTGGAGAAACTTGCCAGGACTGAAGTATTTTATGACAAAAATAACATATTATTCTGGTTTTACCTGGCTCTACACAATTCTCCTCAGGTCACCATAGAGAACAAAGAGAAACAAAGATATTTCATGTTGTGAAAGTCTTGCTGTTTGGTTAAAAGTCATTATTTGTTTTAACTATAAAATACTCATACTGTAGTATCAGAAACAAGTTTTTAAAAATGTAAGAAAATAATTATAAACTATAGTTTAAATAAGTGTATGCAATATTCCAATGAGGAAAGTCTAATATTTATGTATCCAGAGTAAAATATTTTCTTTTACAGCCTCTTCAGGCCTAACATACAGCAGATCCTCTGTAACCATAGCAATCAGCTACACTGATGGAAAACTGAACTAAGCTAAGTAAAAAATGTTTAGTAGTGCAAGAAAAGATCTGTTTAGTTCAGTTGTGCCTGTCACTGACAACATGAGGGGATTGGCTCCTGTTGAGTAGAGCTGGTCAAACAGTGAAAAAGATTTTGGGAAATGTTAGCTAAAAATTAAAAATGACTTGACATTTTCTGTCTTCCCTTTTTCTGCAGAGGTTTGAGATTAACTGGAGTTTCTTGTTGAGAAGGAGCATTTTATCTGGACACCAACTTATGTAACAAAAGTATTATAAGCATTTGTACAGAAAATAATACAGGCTAGATGCGGACATAATCTGCTGATCAAATTATGGAAAAAGTATCTTTCATGGACACTTGGAGCTAAATGTATCAAAGATCCAATCTCATCTTCAGCAACTAGCTCAGGTATGACCTGGAAGGAACTTAAAATTCCATTCCTCTCTGAGGCTATGAAACATTAAGGAGAACTGAACGAGGACATAAAAAAACCTGCCAGATGCTATAATTCTGACCAGTCCTAATTAAATTTGGGAAAAAAAGCGTCCAACTAGCAGCTCCATGAAATGAAAATTAAAACAATTGAGGATGCCAGCAGTACACAGACATCACTAATTTCATTTATTTTGGTAATTCTTGCTGTCTTAATACTAAAAAAAAGTGCAGCTGAGAAACTGCTGGATTGATTTGCAATTTGAAAATTCCCCAGATGAAGTGAGATCTGCAACTGCATCTTCCAGGTTGGAGATTCATTTGTGTTTTTCTAGTGCAGAAAATATTAAGCCTACAATCAACTTGTTGACAATTTGTGACAAGGATAAACTCTATCAAGCATCCATCTTTCATTTCAGCAGCTGGAGTACCTAATAAAATAAATTAAAAAAAAGAACCAAAATAAAACCACTATTTACTTTCACAAGTAATTAATACTCTCATTTTTTATAACCATTCTGAAGAATCTTGATTTTAAGCATTACATTAGATACATTACACTACATTACAGTATGTAAGAATACATGCAAAATCATCACAACTTAAGCTCTCAGTGCAAATATATTTTAAAGGTCAGATGTAGTGCTAAAAGGCTACTGGGAGTTATCATTGCAGATAGTGATTACAGGACATAGCTGTCTGGCTGTTATCCAGTAGTGATGGTTTACTGGGAAGGACTAGATGACAGAATGCGTAAGACTCAACAGCATCTGGAAAAGGGACAGGACCTACTGGCAACTTCTCTTCCTTCCTTCAAGATATTTTAAATATTTCTTATTAGTGACAGATTAACACACTACTCTTGGCTTTCAACAGGGAAGAATTTCCTCAGGGGCCATTAATTGAGCCTGGCAGAAGTGGAAGAGGCACAGACAAAGCAAGATCTGCTCTGATAACAGGCCTGTAATAGAACTGATATTACAGACTCTCGGTCCTATCACATTCCTACAAATATCATATCATATATATTGCAGAGCACAGCCCAAGTGGCAAATTGCCTGTATCTTACTGTATGTTTGTGTGTACATACACACACAGACATGACAGGGAGGTTGGATTAAATGATCTCTATAGTCCCTTCCACCCTAGGCCATTCTATGATGATGACGATGACGTGCAGATGCAAACACACATACATATGCATGTATTAAGTGCTTATTATTTAAGTGAAGGTTAGAAAACACATTTTATATCTTGCAGTTCAAAGTTTAGATGATAGCACTAACATGTTAGCATGAAAAAGATGGGAAACATGACTGGAAATTCAAGAGTCAGTGAAAGGTAATTTAAAAACTTGCAAATTTATGTTATACTGAGTTGCATATTTAAAGTTACATTGAAAAGAAAAGATAAAAAGAATTTCTAATTATATACTTTCTTTACTCAAGCATAGAGGTCATGAGGATGTATTCTTGGCTCTGGAAAAGAAGAGCTACATGATTTATTTCATATTTCATTCTCATCTCAACTACAAATATGCTATAGGTACATACTGTAGCATTACATTTTGCTAAAACTAGTGATTACTATGTTAGGAACTGTACCCTGGACATGGCCTCTCTTGTGAAACATGAAAGCTAGAAGAGGATCCCTACATTTATTCATTCTTATGAGATGGTCCCGCTCGGTCCTCATGTGTTGCCTGATCTAGTCGAGAGGTGACGGCCCTGCCCATGACAGGGAGGTTGAACTGGATGATCTCTAAGGTCCCTTCCAGCCTGGGCCATTCTATGATTCTATGATTCTCTGGTCACTGAATAGAAAAGATTATTTTCCAACAAATTTCAAAAATTATTTTATAAATTCACTAAAGACTTGAACATAACTGATCAATATATAATTAATTCACTCCAGACAAGCTTAGTTCAGAGTGGTTTTGTTCTGTTGTTGAAAGAAGCTACATGTTAATTTTAATGCCTATGACTTCCTACAAACTTACACTTTAAAATATCATTTAAGAAAAAAGTTCCACAAGTTTATTTCATGATCTGTAGCCTCTACAATGGTAAAGACACACATGGTTCAAATTCATCTACCTATACTTTATTTATTTTATATATGGCTCATATATCAGGAACCAATCCACATAGATTTCAGAATCCTGGATCTATTGTGTACAGAATATATTAAAAAAATCCCAGAAACTAACAAAGATAAGCTGCAATGGAAAACTTCACTTGCTAAAAGAAATCACAAAACAAGCAGTCTTGCACACTCCATATCCATAGATTAAAATCCAGTAGAGACCACAGGGACTCCAGTTTGAAATTTCGCATGTCAGCTCACACATTTCCCCAGAATATGTCCTACTTAAAGAGAAATACTTGAGAGAAATATCCTGTTTTAACTGCTTCTGATGTGGAGACCACCAAAGTTCTTCCTAAGTTATTCGTGTGCTTAAATATGTTCGCTAAAGACTGCATTACCATTCTTGTGTTTATTTTCCAAACTTCATTCTGGGTCTTGTTTTGCCTCTGCCTTTGCACAGTAGATTGAAGAGCCCTCTATTATAAATTTCATCTCCTGCATGGGACGCGTGCCCTTTTACCTTCTATTTGGTAAGACAAACAACCTGAGATCCCTCATTCTTTTAGAATCGAGGCACATTTTACAGTCCTTTAGTCACAGTTCTTCTCTGAGTTAATAAGCTCTTCAGCTTATTAACATTCTTCCTGAATTAAGAATAGACCTATGGGAAAAGGATAGTTTTGTCCTCAACAATTCGCTACACCTCTCCTTTTCTGTTTAGACTATCGGCTAACTGGAGATGAATTTAAAAATACCTCCACTGCCCTCTTCCTTTGCATTAGGCAAATTTCCTGTATATCATAATTATTTAAGTCAGCTTTGATTTTTAAACCCAAGAAGTGTAAAAAATTCTCTTTATAAAAACATGTCTGGACTCAAACGTGATATTCTTTCATTTAGGTGTGCTTCAACACATTTGACAATGAGGTCTCGTGTTGAGTCCTTGGGTTTTTTGACTTCCAGAGCTTTTCCTCCTAAGGAGACAAGATTTTGAGCCCTGCCTGACAACTCAACCCTTCACTTACAAAGGAGAAAGAAAATGTCTTCACCTTGAAGATTTGGACCCACTTATCTGTCAAGCAATAGGATTTACCAGGAATTAAAATACATGGAATGTGGGGTGTAAGTTTGCACACATATGCAAATAATTGTATTTACATGTACGAGTTCATATTGACATATCCACATTGTGCTAACTTAATGCAGAGAAAATATTTCAAACTTTAGCCATAGAATTCAATTTCCACTTGTACAAGTTAAACCTATGCTAAAAAGCAGATTCAATCTTGTTTGATTGTCAATGAAAAACACAGATTAGGTCAAGAGCTCATAAAATTTGTTTTTATTTAGTCTTTCAAATACTTTCTGCCCCTAAGCATCATTACATTGACAAGTACACCTATTTCATAATTATGTGTTGTGGGTTTTACCAATATACTGAATACAATTTTGATTTCCAGATATGAAGAACAGATAAAAGCAGAAATGTTCAAAAATTAACTCCCAGCTTGATTTTCCCAGGATGGAAAGTAAGAAAAAGAAACTGAGAATTTTTCTGGGGGGAATTTTGCAATTGTTTGCCTACCCTTCATCAAAAGCTCACCTTCTGTGTTCGCTTTTTCATCAGCTATACAACAAAATTTTGTGAAGTAAAGTTTCAGGCATGCTTTTCTTTGATGCATATTTTCTGCTTTTGATAAATCTCAGTCTAATACCTGTTTACCTATTCAAGGCACTAGGACCTTGGAAACATAGACTGGCATTCTTTATCCTACTGTAGGAGCGGAGTTGTTAAATTGAAAATGTTGCACTGCTCAGCATTTCAATGGCTATGCTACTTTGCTGAATATGTGCCTATATAAAGCCAACGTATCACGTCTGATGTGTCAAGAAAGACGATAAAAGCAAAAATAAACCCCTGTGGTCATGAAATTAAAAGTAATAAATAGCAGGTCTTTCAAATACAACATGCATGGAACTTGTACACCCTCCAGGGTTTCCTTTGTCTCCAGCATTACCAACAGCTGCAGGTTTTAAGGGCTGGTTGTTATCTAATCTACAAACATAGCCTGCACTGTTTAACACCCCTATTCTTTACCTTCTACATGACAGCACTTGAATACATTCGAATTCTTGCACACAGTGTACTCCTCTTTAAGACACGCATTTTTAAATTGGCTTTAGCAGATGGAGCCATTTAATTTGCTTCATGGGTTTCCACCTACCCATGCAAACATCTAGGCTGAATCATGCATTTCTTCAGCTAATCACCCAGAGATATATCTCTGGTAAAACTGTAGGAGCCTGGAAAAATCTATCTTCTGAGAAACTTGTTGTTAAAACCAAAATACCTACAAACCCCAATTAAATTTGATGTGTAACTTAAAAACATAAAACAAATGAGGACAGCCAGAAATGAATTATTTAACAATCTTCAATCAAGTAAAAAACTGCCCAAAGCTACCAGATTTCATGCTTCCCATCATTAATACAAGTGTTTGCATCAGGTTTAGGGAAGGTTTTGTGACAGTCATAATGAGACAATTTGGAAGAAGTAGACCTTATCCACCTTAAAATACTCAAAGGATATAATTTGAGATGTATAATGAACTTTTGATTGACCTTTTGATAGTACTATCAGGGCTTGAAAATGTATCAAATCATTCCCATAAACAATCTGAATACAAGACAGAAGATAGTTATAGAAATGCTTTGACCCATCTGGAGTGAATGGATTTCATAATTATAAAATGGTCATAGCCACCTACTCAGGAACAAAAGAGGTCTTTTTTATATCTCTTTTCACATGCACAGACACATATATACTCATTTCCCCTAGCTCCAGTTATAGAAGGAAATCTATAAACTATACTGAGTTAAATGTTTGAACCAGAGTGTTAAAATGTTCCAATAAATATTTGCTGTTCTTTGCTCCTCCATATAAAATGTAAGATCCCTGTGCTGATGTAACTCCTATACCCATTAACTAGTACATTATCATTTAAGACTTTTGTAATTTCTAACCTCATCTACTCATTTTAGTATTTAATATTTATTCCAGAAAATGCTGAATTTAATACTAATCCATAAATCCAATTTAATCCATAAATCTAGTAATCCATTATTTACCTTTAAAGGGTAGAAAAAACATAGTCTTGGTAAATTTTGGACTTCTGTACACCTTTTTGTTTCTTATTTGCATGGCTAGTTACCACTCTTTTAGAAAGACGGGCACTCTGTTATATGCCTTGTGACAAATAGTAGTGAGATACATTGATGTGTTTTATAAAGAAATACATGATAAAAAGATTAAGTTCCTGTTTTCTTTGTGGATTTTTCACTTATTCTGCATCAAATATTTACCATTTTACTATGATATTTATAGCGATAGAATAAACATATACCAATAACATGATGTAACATTTTCTGTTATAAAATATCAGATAATAGTAGTGAATGATAAATAAAGCAGTTGAAGAAACAGTGTTGAAGATAGTGACAACGGTCAATTTGTTTACATAAAGTGTTAATACTACTGACTCGTAGTTTAAGAAAAAAATCTGTAAATTACTTCAAAAAAAATGCAATACTGAATTCCGCTATTTGCTTTTGCAAGTACGCATTTTTCTATTGTTGTTTGTGAACTTTGTGCTTCTAAGTGTATGTTTTATATAGCTTTTGCCTTGGAATTCCCTTGTTTCAATCCCCTAAAACTGTCAAGTGTGACTCCACCTGCTTTATTGTTCCTATAAATTCATATGAAGCTAGTAGCTAAATCCAATTTGTGTCATTCTGTCTCTCTTTGTAGCCTCTTCTAAATCTCCCAGCATGTTTCACAAAAGTAGAATCCTATTAAGGTCAAATAACCACCACTGTATTTTACTCCATGGTTATTACAGCCCTGTCCTGTCACTGCTCCTAAAGAGTCTTGTCTCTCCATGAATCTGTGATGACGAAACCTGCAAGCTCATTACTAGCTCGAGGCAACGAGGTCCCAAGCGGAAAAATCCCAGACTGGACTTGGCAGCAGACGGTAGCACCTGAGCATAGAGTCCCAATGACAGTCAAAAAAACCCCCTAAACCCAGAAGAGGAATCTTTGGAGAGGCCACACTACTCCCACCTGAGGAGGCAGGGGAAGGTGATCTGCCTCAACAAATGGTGCTCCTCTTCGACATGAAAACATGAGGCTGGAACACCAGAAGCACTGGTAGAAATGACAAAGAACCAATAGCAACCCTCCCAACACGATAGGGACTAAAGGCATTAGGGTTTGTCTTAGATGCCCTTTTATACTGAGTAAATGGGAAGGAATATTATAATTCGTTCATCTGGGTCACCTTACTCACTTTTTCATCATCATAGATACGGCTGCCCCTCCTTCTCCATTGTGATTGCTACGTGTTCCAGGCATCCCCAGAAAACTTTTATCTTGGTGGACCTAAAGAAAGACAGCTGCTCTATAAATTTTTACAGTGGTTAGTTATTTTGTCTTTCACAGTGTGCTTTGAAAGTCACTCAACTCTCATTATCTGGCATTTTAAAAATAAAAAATAAATAAAGGAGAAAAGAAAAAGGCAAAATCTTGGGTCCATTGGAGAATATTTTCCCAGAAGCATCTTCTATAAGGACAGGATAAAGGACTGTTGTCCTCTGGAAATGGTACTTCATGAAGCCAATTTATAGATCACAGACTACACCATAACCAGCTAAAGTAAAAATGGCAGAATTACAACCCTTGTCCTTTTCAAATGCCCGGCAAAGCAAACACACCTCACAGTACACCCTAAAGTTCATTTCATAACCCCTGTTGGGGCAGAAGATGACAGTCATCCCAGCAGCCTTTCAAGGAGTATCTAGCAGCTTTGTACACTGGCCAAATGTATATTTCCCACTGTGCACTATTGCAAAAGACTACATTTAACTTTTATGTATACATACACACACATTTATGTACATGTATGTATACAATTTCATATTGACTAGAAGTGTACTTTTATTCAAAATAAAACAAATATTTAGATAACCTGTAGTTTGCTATCATCCTTGATGCCTTTTTCAAAAGAGCTCTGCCTGGCTTATATTTGTATTTTTTATTCTTGCATTTTTATTTCTATTATTTCATGAGCTTTAATCACTAGGAAAATGAAAACCAAAAGCTTCAATTCTTTTCAGATGTATTACAGTCTGCAATTCTAGACTGTCTCTTTATATTATAATCCTTCACAGCTATATCCATAGATAGACTTTACTTTGGTTTCATTCTAGTCTTTGTTGTTATCCTCTCTTGATTTTTCTTACATTTCACTGTGCTGGGGAGGACGCCTTTTCTTTTCAGACTGAGATAATGCGATTTCAAAAATGTTTCATTCCTCCACATCAAAGGAAGCTCCATTTCATTCAACATATTTTGTACTAAACAGTTCCTGCTTCCTTTTGTTGGTCTTATATCTGCTTTATTTGTTAAAAGGGATATTTAATTATACACTAAATGGATTTTCAGTCCTTCCCGTAACCTGACTTTTCGTAACTAATTTGCTGGCCGATAGAATTACGAACACCCTCACCATTCCTTCCCTCTCCCTTCCCATCTTCCATTGTCAGGAGATTAAGTCAAAACGAATGACTTTACAGAACAGTTATTTTGTAAAGATCTTAAACTGCCTTGACACCCATGAGATATATTTAAAACTGTTTGGAATCATAGGGGACGGTAAAGTTTGTGTCTGTTTTATACTCGTATTTTTGTCCCAAATTTCTCTTGGTATTTTGCGTGCAAGGGTATTAAGTCTATGACAAAACCAATAGTTTTGAGAACTTACTGCACTACACAGAATCAAAATACAATGATTATATTTAGGAGTATTGGAAGCAATAAGTATTTTCACTGGTAATGAATGGGTAATACTGGATAAAAACTTAGAAGTTCAATAAAATGCAAACATACTGCTTTCCAACCCAATCTGTTCTATGATTCTTTATATAACCTAATATCATATATGTTTAAAATATTTTATCAGTTTAATAAGTTCATACACACTCCTGTCCTGGG
>NW_009719192.1:1355-1733 GCF_000703405.1 Apaloderma vittatum | reverse complement strand
TAGAGACAAGGATGTCATGTGGGGCAGTGTCGAATGCCTTGCACGAATCCAGGAAAATGACGTACGTTGCTTTTCCCATGTCAACCAGTGCTGTAGTTTTGTTGTAGAAGGCCACTAAATCAGTCAGGCACAACTTGCCCCTAGTGAAGCCATGTTGGTTGTCACCAACAGTTTGATTATTTCTTATGTGCCTTAGTACAGCTACCAGGAGAATCTGTTCCATGATTTCACCTGGCACAGAGGTAAGGCTGACTGATCTGTCGTTCCCTGGGTTGTCTTTGTTTCCTTTTTTAAAGATGGGGGTTATGTTCCCCCTTTTCCAATCTGTGGGAACCTCACCAGACTGCCAGGACCTCTTAAATACGATGACCAGTAGCC
>NW_009719192.1:0-584 GCF_000703405.1 Apaloderma vittatum | reverse complement strand
GTGTAGCATTTCCCACCAGCCCTTCCCTATTGATGAGAATGAGGTCCAACATGGCACCTCTCCTCGTTGGTTCCTCTGTCACTTGGATAAGGAAGTTATCCTCAATGCATTCCAGGAATCTCCTGGATTGCTTGTTCCCTGCCATGTTGTTCTTCCAATAAATGTTGGAGTAGCAACTCCTATCTGCCTACAAAGGGCCTCATCCACTTGGTCGTCCTGATTGGGTGGACTGTAGTACACCCCCCTGTAAAGTCTCCTGCCCTTCCTTTGACCCTAGTCCACAGGCACTCGGTTCTTTCGTTGTCACTTGCCAGGTTTAGCTCCATGCATTCTAGCCTTTTATGGACATAGAGGGCAACACCCCTTCCTCGTTTCCCCTGCCTGTTCTTCCTGAACATTTTATCCCCCTCTAGTCCAACACACCAATTGCAGGAGTGATTCCACCATGTCTCTGTGATGTTGATCAGGTCATAGCGCCGCTGACTCACAAGCATTTCCAGCTCTTCTTGTTTATTACCCAAGCTGCGGGCATTATGTAAAGGCATTAGAATTTGGCCCCTGATAAGGTACCCGGAGCCCCCAAT
>NW_009719191.1:0-9160 GCF_000703405.1 Apaloderma vittatum | reverse complement strand
CTGTCCAGGTCCCTCTGCAGTGCCTTCCTACGCTCTGGAAGATCGACACTCCCCCCCAGCTTGGTGTCACCTACAAATTTAATAAGAGTAGACTCAATTCTCTCATCCAGGTCATCAATAAAGATGTTGAACAGGACTGGGCCCAGTACTGATCCCTGGGGGACACCACTGGTCACCAGTCGCCAACTAGATGCAGCACCATTCACTACCACTCTCTGGGTCCAGCCATCCAACCAGTTTTTTACCCAGCAAAGGCCGCATCCATCCAAGTCTGGGCTGCCAGCTTTTCCAGGAGGATGCTGGACCCATAATGGATGGGTCCAACAGACAAGCAGTAACTTGATCCAAGCAGGAATTGCCCTGGCTTGCCAAAAGCTTTGGTGCCCGATGAGCACTACTTATCAATGAGAGTAGAAAGTCAGATGGCGGACTAATGTGATGACAAATTGGATAGGTTACTGTGAAAAAAAAAAAAAAGAGGGGAGGGGGAGAATCAAAATGCAAAGTTAAACTTCCAGAACATAGAATCATAGAATGGCCTAGGCTGGAAGGGACCTTAGAGACCATTTAATCCAACCTCCCTGTCATGGGCAGGGACGCCTCTCAACCAGATCAGGCAACACATGGGAACCCAATGGGGATCGAACTCACGACCTTAGTGTTATCAGCACCATGCTCTAACTGACTGAGCTAACCAGCCCCAATGAGTTTTCTCCACAATTCCCTCTGCGAATAAGGCAGACAAGATACAAGCAATCAAGGTATTAATGTTCTTGTAGTGTAGCGCTGATATAGCAGGAAATCATGGACAAAGTATTAGACCACTACTTTCTAGCATGAGGTTTTAAATCTCTACATAGAAGATGTTTTGAGTGAGAGATGAGAGATGTTTTCCAGCTGTGGTTTGATTTGAGCCTAGAGATATGCAGCTGCTTTATAAAGGTTGTTCCTAAGAGCATTTTTTACCACAAAGGGAGAGGAAACTCCAGTCATCCTGAGAGTGCTATTGTCAGCCAGTCTGAGATGAAGCATGAAGCGGCAGAGCACTGACTGATAAGCAGGATGCGATGGCTCTCACGTTAGGGAAAAAAGATCTCTTTCTTTCCTTTCATAGTCAGTTTGGGCTGCAGTCCTCCAGAGGCAGCTGAGGAGCATGTGTGGCTTTACATAAGGAAAGCAGGAGAGTTATTCCTCTTTGAAAAGACATTTTGGAAAGAAAATTAGCAGAAAGGGCTTTTTGCAGGTAAGGAAGCACTGCTGCAGCGCCCCCAGTCTCGCCAGTGAGAGGCACATCAGTCCCCACCAGCGCAAGGGTTTTGTGTGAGCCCTCAAGTGAGTCCACAGCAACAGCGAGGACAATGACAGAGGGGAAACTTGACAGGTCCTGGCTCCTAAATCTCTCCAACAGCTCTCTTCACATCAGCACCAACTGTTGCCACCTCTGAGCAGCTGCTCCTGGCACCACCAGGTAGAGCTCAGACCTTCTGGAGCAACCACTCACTCCCCACAAGCCCTGCCGCTTCACAAGGACATCGTATTTGGCCCAAAGGACCTTGGCATCTTCCCACGTCCTGCCAGGCAGAGGGCACACTGCAGGTAACGTCCAGTCAAAGTCAGCTTTGGAGGTGGACTCAGACCTTCCACTTTGTCTTCACGAAACACTCTCCAACAGAGCAATCAAGTTACTATGCAACACAAACTCCCTTTGCATCGGTGCCTTTGCCAGCATTCCACAAAGGGAAGGATGGTCCCGCCCTCCAGTAAGTCGCACAATTAGGCAAAGTAAATGAGTTGTCAATAAATCCTTGATGGTTCAATGAGATGTCACTAATGGGAAGGCAAAAGTACACTGCCAGAATCCATGACATAATGGCAATAATTTTCAGGCTATGCTTGATGTTTCTGTGATGAAGCTATTTTCAGTTGCTTTGAATCTTCTTCAGAAAAGTCAGTCTTTGAATCAACAAAAAAAAAAAAGTTGTGATTGTTCTGAGCTCAGATGCATGCATTTAATCATTCCAGGTGTTTAAATTATTTATCCATGAGGAGGAATACTGTACTAATCTTAGGAACAGAGCATACAAACAGGGAAAATAATTAGACATAAAGACATCCTGAATAATATGAAGCATTAGATAATCCTCACAGGCATAAGGTAACTGTGACCAAGGGTATTCCAGGTATTTACGTTACTGCAGCTTGGGCTGCAAAACTCGAAATACAGAGATTTGCTGCTACTAGAATAAATGTTTCTCAAACGTAAGGTAAAATGATTGTTTCCAACAAGCACAAAGCCTCAGTCAAAAGTTGGTACTTTCCCCAGTTTGAAAGAGCAGAACTTTAATTTTTTTTTTTTTTCAAAAATAAAAACAGCATCTGAGGAAAACCAGAGTATTTCATCAACTATTCTTCCCTAAGTAAGCATGACATCCAATGCTCTGGACCAGACAGTCTACCCTTAAGGGCAAAGGAGTCCAGGACACTCTTCAAGAAGAAAATCTTCAAGGTGTAGGAGCAGGCTGTCCCCATGTGCTGAAAGATGAGCTGGTGGGGAAGAAAACCAGGCTGGCAGAACAGAAAGATTTGGCTGGAACTCAAGGGCAAGGAAAGAGCATTTATGACCTTTGGAGTAAGAGGCAGGCAATTCAGAAGGACTATAAGGATGCTGTGAGGCTATGTAGGGAGAAAACTAGGAGGATCAAAGCCCAACTAGAATTTTATCTGTCTACTGTCATAAAAGCAACATAAAATGTTTCAATAAATACACTAGTAACCAAAGGAGGGCCAAGTAGAATCTCCATCTGAGGGAAACATAGTGACAAAGGATGAGAAAAACACTGATCGATTAAATGACCTCTAAGGTCCCTTCCAGCCTAGGCCATTCTATGTTCTATGGAGTTGCTGGCCACAGGAATACCTCTTTGCCTCAGTCTTTAATAGGAAGGCCAGTTGTTCTCCAGGTACCCAGTCCTCTGAGCTGGAAGACAGGGACAGGGAACAGGATGAAGTGCCCATAACCCAAGGGGAATTGGTGTGTGACCTGCTTCTCCACTCAGACATACACAAGTCTATGGGGCCAGATGGGATCCACCTAAGAGTACTGAGGGTGCTGGTGGAAATGCTCACCAAAACACTCTCCATCATTTAGCAGCAGTCCTGGCTAATGAAGGAGGTCCCAGTGGACTGAAGGTTAGCAAATGCGGCGGGGCCAGAAGGAGGATCCAGGGAACTACGGGCCTGTCAGCCTGACATTGGCACTGGGGAAGGTTATGTAGCAGATCATCCCGAGTGCCATCACACAGCATCACAACTAGGTGATCATAAGGCCCAGGCAGCACAGGTTCATGAAAGGCAGGTCCTGCTTGACCAACCTGATCTCCTTCTATGACTAGGTGACCCGCCTAGTGGATAAGGGAGAGGCTGCAGATGTTGTTTACTTGGACTTTAGTAAACCCTCTGACACCATTTCACACAGCACTCTCCTAGAGAATCTGGCTGCTCATGGCTTGGACGGGCATACTCTTCCCTGGGTGACAAACTGGCTGGATGTTCAGGCCGAAAGAGTGATGGTGAATGGAGTTAAATCCAGTTGGCAGCCAGTCACAAGGGGTGTTCCCCAGGCTTCAGTTTTGGGGCAAGTCTTGTTTAACATCTCTATCAACGACCTAGACAAGGTGATGGAGCGCATCCTCACTAAGTCTGCAGATGACACCAGGTTGGGAGGTTGGGTGGGAGTGTTGATCTGCTGGAGGGCAAGAAGGTTCTGCAGAGGGACCTGGACAGGCTGGGTCGATGGGCCAAGGCCAAGTGTATGAGGTTCAACAAGGCCAAGTGCAAGCACCTGCCCCTGTGTCCTCCCCTTGCCACAGGCTTGGGGAGGAGTGGCTGGAGAACTGCTCAGCAGAGAGGGACCTTGGTGGTGTTGGTGGACGGCCGGCTGAACATGAGCCAGCAGTGTGTCCAGGTGGCCAAGAAGGCCAATGGCATCCTGGATCAGGAACAATGTGGCCAGCAGCACCAGTGACTGTACCCCTATACTCAGCACTGGTGAGGCTGCACCTTGAATCCTGTATTCAGTTTCAGGCCCCTCACTGCAAGAAAGACATTGAAGTGCTGGAATATGTCCAAAGAAGGGCAATGAAGTTGGTGAAGGGTCTAGAGGAGCACAAGTCCTATGAGGAGGGGCTGAGGGAACTGGGGCTGTTTAGCCTGGAGAAGAGGAGGCTCAGGGGAGACATGCTTAGCTCAGGCAGTTGAGCGTGGTGCTGATAACACTAAGGTCGTGGGTTCGATCCCCGTTCGGTCCCCACGTGTTGCCTGATCTAGTTGAGAGGCGTCCCTGCCCATGACAGGGAGGTTGGATTAAATGATCTCTAAGGTCTCTTCCAGCCTAGGCCATTCTATGATTCTATGACTATTGCTCTCTACAGCTACCTGACAGGAGGTTGTATCGAGGTGGAGATTGGTCTCTTCTTCTAGAACAAGCAGTAGGACAAGAGGAAATGGGAAGGTTTAGATTGGGTATTAGGAAAAATTCCTTCACCAAAAAGGTTGTCAAGCATTGGAACAGGCTGCCCAGGGAAGTGGTAGAGACACCATCCCTGGAGGTATTTAAAAGATATGCAAATACAGCATTTCAGAACATGGTTTAGTGGTGGATTTGCCAGTGCTAGGTTAACAAGTGGACTTGATGATCTGAAAGGTCTTTTCCAATGCAAATGATTCTATGATTTTATGATTCCTCATCTCTTACACATAGAAAATAACCCCTTGCCTTTCTTCTTTGATCTTTATCTTAACCTTCACCTCTATCTCACTTTTCAGAGCCACAGGTCTGCCCAAGCTATAAGGGAGACCTCCCAAGCAGAAGATACACAAGATGGGAATGACACTCCAGCCGCTGCAGCCTGGTTAGATCACTTCCCCAGCAACGGTTACCACAGAAGCAGCTGGTCAGACACTACAGCTGTAGGTGTCCAAGTGGATTGAAGAAGGGCTGTGGTAACGCACCAGGACATCTGATTAACAATACAGGACCTTCCCACCACCGTTACTCATCACCTGCTCTTTCAAGGGAAGAAGTTCTTGAAACAATTCTGCTTTAGTGTTAATGGACTGAGTATCTTGTTCCCACTCTCAAATACCTGGTCCCTCAGCAAACTTGGCTTTACTCACTCAAAGTAATGGAGAAGGTCAAGTCAAAGAGATGCATTTATACATTGCACCAGAGGAAAGTAGAACTAGGTGTCCTGCTGCCAGGGTACGACACATTTACACAACATTGAACCCCAGCATCAGTACCTTCGCTCAGAAATACTTAGCCAATTAAGTTAATAACATGGCACACACTGACACTCTCTGAGCACGCAGGAAGATAAACAGCCCATTCTTTTTCCAGCAAAGAACCTGGCTCTCCTCTCAGCTTGTTACCAGCTTTCTCTTCCTCACCAGCCAGCATGCAACATCGCCTGCCACAGAGGTGGGTTATGGCTGGCGGGGAAACGCCCGCGAGCATGCAACACCGCCTGCCACAGAGGTGGGTTATGGCTGCTGAGCAACTGCCTGCTCCTATGCGAATAGGCTAAAATCCTTTCTCAGTTTGTGCCACATGGCAAAGGTTGGGCTGACTACTGAGAAAACAAAATCCCTACCTTTGCTCAAAGAGACACAGGGAGAAGTTCAAGGTATTTCAACTCACTTCAAGACACTGCCAGCTGCTGTTTCAATCATTTTGTTTCTACAGTCTGGGCAGTACACCAAAGATCACAAGGTTTGGGTTTAAGTTTCATTTAAAAACCATCTTGTAGGAGAAGAATCATCCCTCCATTCTACTAAGCAAAAACCATAGGCTGCTGACAATGTTATTATAGGTGGCAACATCAATGGAACTATATATAGAGAGAGATATATGAAATATATATAAAGAGAAAAACATTGAACTGGAAAGTTACTAACAAAAATAGAAGGGAACACATCCAAAACATTCTCCTTGTAATTTTTTATTTTTTTTTTTTTACACGAGGCAATACTTAAAGCCACCTGGCTGAGATTACCCAGGTAACCTGCAAACCATTTTACAGCATGATTGCTCAAACCAAGCTGAGTATCTAGTAGGGCAATTTATAAGGGAATGACATGCCTATTATTGACAGAATTCTTCATGGAGCAAGGAAAAAAACCTACAATACAGATACATCAACATTTTTGAAAGTAATGTTGGCTCAAATTCAGTTATAATGGGAAAGTGACTTGTTTTGATGCCAAAGGTCCTTGGCACTACTGCTCAGAGGAAAAGCGTCTGTGAAACACTGCAAGAGGGACCCAGTTTCACAAGGAGCAACAAGCAAGCCAAATGAGAATGGAAAGAGAAGGGAAGAAAAACCTACATCAGACAAATACAGGGGATCCTGAGTCCTCTTCCTTCTTCGGATCGTTTCTCCAGCCTTGGGAATCCTTCATTTGATGTTTGCTTTCAGCTGACATCAGCCTTTTTACTCATTTTTGCCTGACTGCGCTTTTGTTATTAGTTCTGGTTAGAGATACACATGAGATGGCACTTCCATTTCTTTTTGTTTTGGTTTTTTTTATATTTTTTTACTCAAGTGCATTATGCTGTAACTCTAAGGATAATTACTTTGGGGGCTAAAATTTCCAATTCTTGTTCTCATCGCAAAGGTATGTATCTGAAGAGGATTTGCTTGGTCATTTAAGGTTTTTAAACATGTTCTCAGATAAGCACTGCTGCATTCTTAATAGTAGCTAAAATAATGGAATTTAAGAAAGGAAAAATTGATGTGATGTTTCATGCTTTAGTTAACAGTCTTTCAAGATACAAAGCTCCAGTTGCTCTGGAAACTGTAACTTGGACACAACCATGTAGATACATCAACCCCCCCGGCTACAAATGAAAACACTTTAGCAACGCTGCGCATTCATGTGACAAACATTTTGAAAAACAAGCATCGTGTCCTGATCTTCGTATAGGAAGGGCACATCCCGCAGCCCTCCACACAAGGCACAGTTCTCAGCCCACATTTCCTTTAAGCCCCAGGAGAAAAAACTGAGCAAGAGCCAACAGAGCACATGGACCTACCTTTGAGACAAGGGAGAGATGGGAAACACAGGTGGGTATTTGAGGGATACACCAGGGATTCAAAGCAGGGCTGTTTCTTCCCGTGTTTGCATGGTGCCTCTCACACCGCAGACACAGCTGGAAGCAAACACAGGTACCAACAGGAGGACTCAGGAGAGAAATGAACGTGGTGGCCAGGCTAGGATCTGGTTCCCAGAGCCCTCAGCCGCGGGTCCAGGAGAAGACAGCGGGATGCCCAGAGTCGGGAACAGAGCAAGATGACAGCCGCCAGCATGAGGAAAGTGGAGGGGGACGCTCGAAAGCAAGGGAGGAGGAACGAGTGTGGGGTGTTCGCGGAGGAGGACTGGACACAGCACAACACCACAAGCCAGATATATTTCCTTCTTTTTTTTAAAAAAGGGGAAATATTACATACATAAATGACGGCCTGAGTGCTGGTTGCTGTGGAAACCGTAACTTTGAATTCAGCGGCTAAAACCCAGCACTGCTATTTATAACATGCTCCTCACTACAGCACAAGAACTTCAGCTCAGAAACGGAGAGCTCTGGTACTCAACAAACATGGGTTTTCTCCCTGCTACACACAATGATCCTTTCAAAGGATGCCTCGCAAGGGTATTCCAATGTTCCTGGCCACTGAATGACTACACATCATAACCACCTCTGACACATAAAAACAAATGAAAAAATCCACTGCTGTCTTTTCTCTTCCTAGTGAGATCAGACTAATCACCGGACAGACATCAGGTAGAATTCACTGAATTCTGAAGTCAAGAGCAATCAGAGAAGCCAAAAAGGCCATTTAAAGTAGCAATATATCTTGTTTCCCTTAAGGCAAATGACAGTCAGCATCGCATGAGACTACAGAGGGCCAGATCCCAAAGTCAGTTATCATTAAAGATGATGAGCATTTGTCCAAGGACTCCAGAATATTGCCTGTAATATACTGGAAGGCATAATTGGATAATTAATGCAAGAATAGCAATAACAAAAAGGCTACATATTAAACTCCTGTTGGGAGAATCTCTTTAAAAAAAAAATCATTTTTGAGTTGTTTTGCTGTTCAAGAAGGAGACAGATTTTTCCTCCATGAGAAATGCAATTCTGGGGCAGCAAGCGTTTCCACAGCCTAAGTGGAAGCAGAACTAATCTGTTTGTAACGAAAGCAAAGGTGAGTCAAGTCACCAGGGGTATGTCACATTCCTCACCCACCTCCACCATTCCAGAGCTCAGAAGGGAAGAAACAGTCCCGTTCTTCATCCACACCTAAATCACATCTCACCTCAAATAGTTCGGAGGTAATAGTGTAGCACTTCACTGTCACTAACAAATATACACAATAACTACCACAGGAGTGATGACACTTCCCTGGCCCTGTGCACACATCAGCCCCCAAATCAAAGAGCTTATGGTATAAAAGGGCAATTAAGGCAAAAGCTAAGAGAGAAAACCACAGCGCTTTCTAAGGTCACTCACATCTTTAAAATCCCACAGGACTGTCCCGTCCACATGGGCTCATTGGGAAGCAGCAAGGACAACAGTTACATGCAATACAGCAGGCAATATTCTGCCTGAACACGGCAGCTTTCGCCAGGGAAAGGGCATTCGGGGACTGCGCAGGGACAGGAGCAAGGACTCAGCAGAGGGGCTCCGAGAGCTGCAGAACCGGGAGAGGTGGAAATAAGTTGTTCTCTGTGGGATCGGGCCCTTACAGCTAAGGTGAAGAAGGTCTTGTCTGTTCTTGTTCCATAATTTATATCACAGCATTCAAGTGTCATTGAAATTGAAAGAAGCATTTTAATAAAACAGGAAGGGGGAAAGATGCTCTAATCACAGAGTAGGCACCCAAGCAATCACTCCATGGATCTCAGCCTCCTTTAATTTATTCTGAAACATTTTTAAAACCAGAATTTCATACATAGCAAAACAATTAACAAGTGGCACCTATTTCCTAGCTCCAGCCCGCTCTCACCAGCCCCTGGCCGCTGCGGAGAGGGGAAAGCAAGCACGAAGGACCGACGAGGAACAGAAAGTCGATTTCTCCCAGCGCTTCCCAACCCAACGTGG